>NW_010297688.1:26004-62886 GCF_000700745.2 Antrostomus carolinensis | reverse complement strand
TCCCTGCCCGGGCCGGGGCCTTGCAGGGGAAGGAGCGCTCTCGGTGCAAGGTTAGATACTGGCTCCAGGGTTTTCAGGGCAGGATCGGTTATTGTTGTGGGGAGGAACCTCTCAGGGTCCCCCCCAGGCGGGAGCAGAAAAGCGGTTCCCGTCAGTGTGAGATTTGTGCGTAAGTTACCGGTGCGAGCTGTAATGGGGGCAGTTCGCTCGCTGCCTTCGTTTACAGCTTCCTCACAAGGTCAAGCTGCTGTTCTCACCTGCAGGAAAGTGTTCTGGCTGTGGTGTGCCCTCAGCGAAGGAAGAATGGAAGAGATCAGCTACTTGTAACACTAGGAAACAGTGACAGATACGGGAGGGCGAAATTGTGAAGGTCCTGGTCATAGGGCTGGGCAGTGAAGTCAGACAGGAGTGGGGTGCAAATCCATGATCAGGTTGGGTTCCTCCTTCCTCCCCTTCCCTTGCGTTCTTGCCTGGCTTTTTTTTTTTTTGTCCTGTGCACAGGGAGGATGGAAGGGTCCCCTGAAGCTGTTTCCCTGCTCTTGTTTCTCTCCCTGTGTCCAAGGAGAGAGAGACTTCAAGCCTTGTATGAGGAGACACTGAGCCATGAGGAGCAAGTTGGGGGAACTCTTGTCCAGTCCTAGGTCTCCTGGAGCATTTGTGTGTGAGCTTTTGGAGCGGCAGTTTGGTGAACACAGGGATTGCAGTGATTTCGGGCTGACTCAACGCGGCTGGGCCCCTGAGTCAGCGTGCACTTCAGGACAGGGTTGGGTAGTTCTTGGCAGCGATGCCAGGAGTGGAGCAAAAGGTGCATTTCCTTTCTCAACCTATCTCTGCTGGAATCGTGTTCCTGGGACCACACCTTCCCCCAGGCTCCTGGGCTCCTTCTGCAGGGAGAGATCGTTGGAGAGATTGCTGGGTTTGGAGGTTAGGTTCTTGACATCTAGCAGGGAAGATGTCTAAATTATCCTAAGAAGCGAGATGAATTAAAATTGCTTCAGGGGAAAACATGACATCTTCTCTTAGCATAGTAGTTTAGGGAAACAGCTCTTGTCCTTTTCTCTGTGCCTTGACTGCTGCAGTCCTGGTTTATCTGCAAGACAGGGAATGTTTGAAAATTGCACTTTCCATGAGTGCAGAAGTAAGGTTTCATTAGAGCAGTTCTGGGAAGTTAACTGATATGCCTTCTGGGCTGGTCCTGCAATGGGAGAAAGTCCAACACTCCGAGCAGAAGTCAGAGGCTAAGGTACATACTGGCAGTTATGTCTCACGTGATATGGAGGAGATTATGAGAATCCCTTTTTTGCTCAGTTGTTAAAATGGAGAAACAGAGCAGTGCTGGTGAACAGACACTTGACTTTTGTAGTCAAATGTTTTCTGTCAGTTTAAAGTTCTATTAAATTAACCTTGATTTTTCTTTGTGCAGATGTGTCACTTTACCCAGAGAAGTTCAACTTTGTCATTTGCAAAAATATGTAGTATATTTTGGCGGTAAGTTGGAAGTTCGTGTTGTTGTGTAATGGGTAAAGACATAGTTATTAGGTGAACTGGGTAGTTACACCTTTGAGCCATAAACTTTGAAAATACGTTTATTCGCTCTATTGTGTAGTTGGATAATTCTGTGTAGACTGCTGCTGTGGTGCTGAGTCTGAAACTAAGTCCTCCATCCTGGAGAGCAACAGGCAAAGCAAGAATGCCCCAAGAAAACCCATGTGGTTCATTTTGAAAAAGGAAATATAATAAGAGACATAAACTTCAAGTTCAGGGGACATAAAAAAAAATAATTAATTAATGCATCCAGGTGGAGCCTTCACCCTTTACTGATAAACTTTCGTAGCATCTTCATGCTACCTGGATATATTGATTTAATTTATAATTTGTAATGTAGCTGGGTGTGCAAAGGAGAATTTTCAAATCCAAGTCAGGAATATTTTTCCAGGAGTATTCAGGAGAGGTAAGAAAGTAACAGAATAATTGTTTACTGGAAGATGAAGGCTTTATCTCCAAACGTACCCTGTACTATCAACAGCGCATTCAAACGGAACACGTTGGGAGCAGTGTAGTTTTACGTGTCTCAGAATTCTGACTTCTGTAATCTGTTAGAGAGGGGTGGGTATTGTTTGCCGAATGCTGCACTTTGCCAGCTCCTAAAGTCTTATGATCATGAATACGTAGCTGTGCTGTCCTTGTGCCTTATTAGCTGGCTGAAAAGAGTGTATTGATGCCTTTATTTTTTAGCCATTTAGTTAAATTTTGTGTGAGGGAGGGGAGGAGGAGGAGGAGGAAATGCTTTGAAATGTTTCTGTTTGGGGAATTGGGGAAAGTTTGCTTTAAACAACACTACTCTTGAAAAACACTGTCACCAGGTTTCATCATACAAGTACATCCCACTTGTGCAGCTGCAGTAAGACAGTTAGTGATGAAAAATACCAAGACCCTTTTCAACTTGGTAGAAAAGACTTGAAGAATCTCTATGAAGATATTAAAAAGGTAAGGGATTTTGGTGAGTATTCTGTGATGTTGTGATGATTCTGGTTTTAATAGCAACCATTGCCTTGGAAGATAGTTAGTGAGTTTTCTTTTATGTTTATGAACAGCTGTCAGAAACTTAGACTGGAGGCAGAGAGCATTTCTACATATCTTATAGAACCAGAATGCAATTTTTAAAATTTGTTTTTTCTCCTGATTTACACTGCTGGAATACATCACCTGTGCTTCAGATTACTTGTAGTAATTTTAAAAACAACCTCAGCTTACATTGGATGAAATGAATACAGGCAATAAACTTATGCCTGCATACTGTTTTGCTTACACTAAACAGATTTGCTTTGTGACTTTTATGCTGGTATGTTTTTTTCCTTTTCATAGGAATTGCTTGTATCTACAGCGGAACTTAAGGAAATGTGTGATTATTACTTTGATGGGAAAGGAAAGGCCTTTCGACCAATGATTGTGGTGCTAATGGCAAGGGCTTGTAACATTCACCATAATAATTCCAGGTGAGTTGTCCACTTTTAGATGTATGGACATATATTGTTCTTGTGTTCCCAAAAAATATAGTAACTTTATGAAAATTCCTCAGTAAAACCTGAATTTAAGTTCCATCATGAAGCTGTATTTTTGTAGTTAGCAGTGCAAAAGGAACTACTGGGTTTATTACATGCTTCCATGTGTGAAATTGTAGACTATACTGCAGTTGCAGTTGGTGATGGATAAATAATGTTCACAGAATCACAGAATGTTAGGGATTGAAAGGGACCTCAAAAGACCATCCAGTCCAATCCCCCTGCTGTAGCAGGAACCTAAATGTTGCCACATTCTGATATTTGTAAGGCTTTCAGTCAATTTTAGCTTCTTACATAAATGCTTTATTAGAACCTGTTATACTCCTTGAAACTATATTAACTTAATTAAAAGTATTTTTTATTTGTAACCACTCCTGTAGCTATTCAACTCTTGTCACAGGTAAGAACTTTGCTGCAAGAAGAGACTTTTTTTGTAGTTATGCAGAAAAGCCATTAAGCGGGTGATATGATTATATTCAATTCTGTGAGGCATTCAAAACAGTCAGAGATTTTCCCCCCACACACCTCTAGGAGCAAGTTTCTACACTTTAATGTAAGATTCTAAGCTTAGAGCAGGTGTAATCCTCTTGTTCTTCAAGTTACTTGTACTTTGAAAGCAGTTTTAACTGAGCAAAACATCGTGCTCACCCTGTGCTGTCTATCACTCCTTGCTCTGGCTGATTGCAAACGCTTCTCTCCACACCTTCCCATCAGTTTTTATGTTTGCATTTTGAGGAAAGATGTTGGCTGGAGCATTCTTTGCCTTACAGCTGAGCTTCCAGTTTTCCCTCATATAGAATTTCAAATATGAAATCTTTGATCCCTTGCCAGAAGTGTTTCTGGACTAATTTATCAGTCTTAAGGGATTTCTCTCGGCTCTTGCATCATTTTTTCCTTAGCGGTAGGTTAGTGCCTTGTTGGACTTGATTTCTACCTCAGAGCATGACATATATTTTGCTGCTTGATATGGCACCTCTCCCAGCATACCTCCTCCTATGTGATTATAATTTAGAAGGAGAAGGCGGTTGGCACTGTCCTGTCCTGTCTGTGCCAATTCCTTGTGTTTTAGGAAAACATTGTCTAGGATTAATGAACTTCACTCCAGCCTGATTCCATTTAGTACTACTCCTTGTCTTTGTCCTAGAGGTAGCAAAAGGAACAGTATTGGCTGTGAAACTCCTCAAGGATGTCCTTTGTCACAGCACTGGTGGCTTAATAATTTTCATGAGGGATCTTTACATGACAAACAGGAGCATGATGATGGCACTTTTTGATGACAGAATCATTGCTGATGACTGGCCATCCACGGTGGAATGAAAGGAAGCACACTAAAACAAAAAATTCTTCTTGAACGTGGAGGCTCATGAGTGTCCCATTAGAGGGTAACCCCAATGTGATTTGCAGCCACCTTCTCTGAAAAACCTTAAAGTAATCCTAGCATGCATCAACCACAGTGTATCCAGGTCAGCTATGGGAGTGCTGATACTCTTGCATAGCACTTTGTGAAATCATCAGCATATCTGATCTTTGTGTTCAAAAAAAAAGGTAAGCCCAGTTAGCTTCAGGGATGGACTGCAAAGAAAATCAGGGAGAACAGAGGACTTGCGTTCTACAAATTTCTCAGGAACAGGGATGAAAGAGCTATTTAAGACAAAGAACGATGTTGCTACAAGGGTGAAAACTTAGGAGACTTTTAACTGGGGCATTGAGTTTTTGGAGCGTTCTTCTAGTCAGAGTAATGGGAAAAATAGCTTTATCTCATTCTAGTGTGTAGCATGAGAAGCTTATGAACAAAATTATGTGGTGTACATGCAATACCAAGAAGGCTGGAATGGATGTCATACAGTGCAGGAGGTGAGCAGCGAGTGAAAGACAAGTAGTGGCTGTAGAAAGAAGTGAATTTGCCTTTGTATGCTCAAAGCATATTTGCTGTATTTTGATGTATGTGTATGCTTATGGATAGATTCTTGTCCATGCATTGCACTGTCTTAGAACCACCAGGACCGGTTTTGAGACCTGTGCCAGTGAGAAATTGTGAACTGCGAGTTCAGGTGCCACATATGCATGCCTGAGGCAAGTGTTTGCTTTGCAGTAGCCAACCCTCAGCATAATTGCTCTGATTTATAGATGCTCGTGTCACTTGGCAGCTTTTGTAGATCTGTTACAGTTTTTGTCAGCACCTCCAAACTATGTTTGATGTTTAAAATCTTCCTCGTTAATCTGAATGTTCCTTGTATAAGGACAGACTGAGTCACTATCTCTGTCATGTTATTTTTAGAATGAAATTCTGAGCAGGGAGAACAGAAACGTTTCAGCAAAGGAAGAGAATGAAATCTCGGGGTATTTACCTTCCACTTCTTTGCCTCATGCCACTTTCCTCTAAGCCTGTGATTGTAATTAAAATTCACGTATGTTTCTACAAGTCTTCAGTGTACTGCTTTTTGGTTCATGCATGAGGACCAGTGACTTTTGAGGGTTGGGCAGGCCATGCCAAAATAATATACTTTGGTATAATATACTGTGGCTACCCAGTTACTGTGAGTTGATTAAGTTTTATGGGAATTTTCTTATCTTTTGCTTTTAAGCTTCTTGAAGCAGGCTGTGTTACACCTGCTTTATATATACATTTACTTCCAGTTCACACTAATACTGGTTTCATTATTGTTGCTTCTTAAAGCAGCAGTTGCTTCCAGGTGACAAATGTTCTTCCAACTTTTTACTGTTTATAAGGAAAATTGTATATGTAGAGAAAGAAACACTGTGTCTATGTAACTCTGTTACTCTGTTATAGACCTGAGGGGGAAAAAAAAACCAAACTTGCTTTCCATTCTGCTTTTCCTGACTTTTTTTTTTTTAAGAAGTTTTCCCTCTTTCAGCTTGTCATTTCCCTTAAAGCATTTATCGTTCTTTTCCTCAGTATATATTGATTCTTCTCCCAGACTTGTCTGTCTTTGTTGAAGCTTTGGTTACCACACATGTAATCAAAGATACTGGCCACAACACCTGTAGACTTGTGAGGTGAGCCAATATACTGTGCTGTTCATCCCTAGCATTTTTTTTTCACTCTGCCTCTGGGGTTTGTATTACTGATGTTGAGTTTCTGCTTCATCTTGCTGCCATTCTCAACTGCCACATAACTTGCCCAACCCAGCGTTCTTTTTGTTTGTTCTTTCACTTGTGTTGTTTTTTTCCTTTTTCTTTTCTGCAGTACTAGTAGAAGAGGTAATACTCTTCCTTGTTTGACTGTTAAAATAGCACAACCCAACTTTGTAAGGTTATAGGTCCTGATCTTAGGAGGCAGTTCACAGAGACCTCTTTGTCTTCACAGAGCCCCACTACAATAGCTGAAGACTTCTCAAGTCAGTGGAGGGGAACACCATAGCTATTCTTACAGGTTAGGTGACATGATCGTTTATGTTTAGATTTGAGGAAGGCTAGGTATTTAGAATGCCCTCAGCAGGTTAACTGTCTTTCTAGAGTGAGGTCACTTAATTGTAGTCATAATAAGGTGAATGACAATAAAGAATCTGAACCTTATCAAAAAGATAAGGTGTCTGAAGCATTCAGATTTATCTATGCTGGTATGTTCTTTTTTCCTCTTTGAAGATTCAAGTGTCAGAAGTCCAACCCTGAGTCCTTAGGTCCCTTGGACAATGGCTTTTTGCTTAATGATAGTGACTTAGCTTTGTGCAAGAGTGAGAATTGTTAAGAGTTTAAGCTTGGGTTATGCAAACCCTCAATTTCACACATCCTCTGGCATTTCTTCACATACCTGTGTGCAGAATTTCACAGAATTATCACTTAGCCTGCCTGGACCTAATGTTTCTGTTTAGGGTGTATTCTCCAGAGGTGTTTTCAAATAGGAGTTTTTATTTCTATTTCTGTAACCAAAATGAGAGAGACAAACAAGCAAGAGAAGGCTAAAGAAGTACAGAGACATCTCAATAGAGAAAATAGTGAGCACAAAAAATTGAGGGGGGGAAAAGGGAAATAAATCCATCAGAATACTGTGAGAAATACTTAAATATAATGACCTGGCTAAACTCACTAGAATAATATTTCCTAAACAGATGAGGACCTGCCAGCAGCCTTAGTCCTCTTTTATTTCACTGCTCCAGACCATGGTTGTCAGGTGCCTGTACTGTATGCTGGTTTTCAGCTGTTCTGTAATTTGCCCCTGTGTTAACACATCTGTTCTCTATGCTTCCCCTCGTTTGCGTTGCCCTTCCATGTCACAGACTGTGCTTCTGAAATGTTCGTTTCTTTCAGACACAGGGACTTAACAGTAAAAACCTACTTTGAGAAGTGTGGTCATAACACAGAAATTTTGCAAGGTCTTTCACACATTTCCTGTCTTTAAACTGGCAATATTTGCTTACTGTCAAACACATTGCAAGAGTTGCAGAGTGTAAATACTGTTTTGAGTTCCCTCCCTGCCCCTCAGCTTCTTTTTCTTTTTTCTTTTTTTTTTCTTTTTTCTTTCTTTTTTTTTTTCTTTTTTTTTTTTTCTTTTGAGGGATATTTGGAGGGAGAGTTGTGTTTGGGTTTCTTTTTTAACCTGTAAGATCAGCCTTGGTCATGTTCAGTGTATGTGAAACAAGTTCTGCAATGGAAAAGACCTCAGGTTACTGTAGGTTTATAAAAGTTTATCACAGAATCAAGCAGGGGGTCCTACTGAAAAACAGAACACTATCAAGGACTTAAAAATTAATATAGTGCATGTGTAGAGAGATAAACTTAGTTGTATAAACAATTTTATGTAAATATATATCATCTTGGGGTGCCTTTACTTTGAGAATGACCCAAAAATGGCATCTTTCCACTTACCGGACTTGTGGGGACCCAGTTATCTATTGACTTGAGTTACTGCTACATTTTTGCTTTTGTTTTGCAGGCAAAGCAGAATGCAAAATGACAGGGAATGAGAAGGATCCTGTTTCTTGTGTGTTTTACCTAAAATAGGCATGCCCTGCTTCAGAATTACTCGCACAACTTTGTAGGAAACTATTAGAAAATTTTTTGCCAGCTGTGGGAAGAACCTTGCTTGAGACCTTGCAGAAATAGTTTAAAAAAACCCTGCAGGTGAAATTATCCCGTTTGATACAACATCCTGGGAACCAGACACATGAACTGTGAGCATTCCTGTGCCATTTTTAGTCATTGTCAGAGATGAAATGCACTATAATGCAGAACTTTTCAAAACCCGCTTTTGAAATGTCTGTCCTTGTGCTGTCTTCACACTACTAGAAGATTTTGGTGTGTCAGTGAGTGTTGCCATTTACTGCTACTTCCCAGCAGGAAGTCCAGTCTGCTGACATAATTAATGAAAAAGGGAGTCCCCAAAAGGAGACCAGTGCGTGAAACAGGCTGGAGACCTTTACAGTTTTTTGAAGGTAAGTTCTCCTACTTAGTAACAGTAGTTTATTTTGGAAAACTACTTACACTGAACTAGCCTTTGACTAAATTACTAGTCCACAGTAAAACTTACCTTCGAACAAACATGAAGGTTTCCAGCTCTAATTTTCTGTTGGTTAAAAGCCACATTTTCACAGTCTGAGCCACACATCCTGCTATTGTTCAGGATGTAGAACTCCCACTGACAGCAATGCAGAGTTCTGCAGAGGGGTAGGTGTTAGAACACAGTGTTATGTCAGCAGACGGCAAGTTGTTCTTTCATTTTATGATTAATCATTAGATTTTAATAGACAGAAGCAACGCAAGAAGATTTTAAATTTTCTTCAGCTGAGCTGAAGAAAACTTCTGTATTCTTCTGTCTCAATTCTTTTTCTGTTCTGCTGGAAAATAGTATGATTTCTCTGTCATCTGTATATCAGAAGTAAGGTATCTATAGATCAGAAGTAATTCTTTTGTTGGGTATTTTTTTGGTTATTGGTTTGGGTTTTTTGCTGTTGTTGGATTTGTTTGGACGTTTTTAATGTCCTGTGGGTTTGTTACAGCTATAAGGTAAGGCTGACTGGGATAGCCATTTCTGGAATCCTGCATGCAACCCATGATGAAAACAGGTAGAAAAAGTGAGAAAGATAGATACTAGAACAAGGCACTGGCAGTTGGATACTAGGATAGATGGTCCCTTGTGTGAGCTAGGTTGGCTCTTTTATGCTAAATAATTGCTTCTGTGTTCTTCCATTACCTATTTTCACCTAGTTTGAAAAATAAAGTAGGTGTGAACTACTGAGAGTTGGATCATCAGTGTTAGATCTTCCCAAAGGCTGAATTTTGGGAAGTGTTAGGTAGTTAGTGTTTACAGTCCTAAAGTGATTGCAGTGTAATTCCAGTTAATTCCTCAGACTTTTGAAGAGCCTCTGAGGTTTTAAGGTAATCAGATAACATAAAGGATAAGGTCATGAGTTATGTCTTCCAAATGTAGAATACAGGTTTCTGTGCCTGCTGATCTCTCCAACTTTCTGGTTAGTAGAGTTAGCCAGCTTTGGAGAGTTTGTGATGCTGTGTCTTATAGGTAGAGCAACACAAAGACAAGGAAAACTTAAAACTCATCTACAAAGCTACCTGGCATTCTTTTCTCTGTTTACTTCCAGATTTCCATCTCCTTGGAACCAGGCATCCTTGATGCTGTGCTATTTCTTGCAGTCTGGATTTAGAGGGATTAAGAGTCAATAACTCTGGAGTTTGGCAGTACTGTCAATGCAGCAAGGCAGAAACAGGCCTAATAAGGATGGAAACATCCCACTGCACTTACTGTACTAACGTGATCTTACTTTCTCTTGTCTTCCTAATTCCAGGTTCGAAAGATGGGGTTCAGACCACAAATAAGCTACAACAGCTGTTTTTAGAGGAACATTTTTTGTTTGATTTTGGTAGAGATTTATCTTATTGCAGCACATATAATTGATTTAATTATTTGACAGTTCTTGTTTTTTATTTTAGGGAGGTGCAAGCAAGCCAGCGCTCTGTGGCCATAATTGCTGAGATGATCCACACAGCAAGCCTAGTTCATGATGATGTTATTGATGATGCAAATTCTCGCAGAGGAAAAATGACAGTCAATCAAATCTGGGGAGAAAGGAAGGTGAGTTTGCTAGTGTATGGAAGACTTACCTTTGAGTTTTAGCAGAGCACAAATATCTAGGGTTTTTGTCACATTACTATCCCTAGGCACAGTCTTGGGATATGCCAGAAAAAGTATGAAGAAGTGTTCACAGATTGTGGGTAAGACAAATGTGTGTTACTTTTCTGAATTGGTGGAAGCATTAGCTGGTGTATGATTCTAGTGTGATTCTTACTGATTTTACGTTCCCCATGCCATCCTCTTTAGCGCTGTTGGAGCGCTTGAAACTTCTGCCTCATCCAGAATACTATGTGTTACTCTGATCCAGTAGTAAACACAAAAAAGTTTTCAGTCAGCATGAAAATTTTTTTGATTTTTTGAGAGCGGTGTTTCTTCATAGAGCATTGAAAGGAAGGTCTGAATCAGAAAATGCAAGGAAAGAAGTACACTGCTGATGCATCAGAACTTACCATGGCAATTCAGAGCTAACATGGCACAACAGTCACAACAGAATGGTCAAATAGAGAAGTAATGTTCAAAAAAACTTCACAGGCAAACACTTATTCAGATATTGCATTCAGGGAGGATAGTGTTTATATAGAAAAATATAAACAGCACTAGAAGACAGATTCAAAACTGGTTCAGATTTTAATATTTGGTTATTTTCTGGTTTTTCTCTGTTACAATGAGATAGGTCTGTTTTATGCAGGGAAATGAGATGATGTGAGTAGACCTGCCAAATAAAGGAAATTGTATTGTCTGCACTAACACTTAAAAGACTTAGAAGATCATTTTTAAATTATTATTCTTAGGCTGTTCTAGCTGGTGACTTCATCCTCTCAGCTGCTTCCGTAGCTTTAGCACGAATTGGAAACACTACTATCATATCTGTTCTAACTCAGGTGATTGAAGATCTGGTGCGTGGTAAGGTCTTTTTTCTATTTTTATCTTCAGATTTGCTTGCCTAATCAGTAAACCCACAATTAAAAACTCCCATCTGTGCAACTTTTTAGGTGAATTCCTCCAGTTGGGTTCCAAGGAAAATGAGAATGAGAGATTTGCTCACTACCTCGAGAAGACTTTTAAGAAGACTGCGAGTCTTATAGCAAACAGTTGTAAAGCAGTATGTACGTCTGTCTCTTCTAAAGTTAACATACCACACTGTAAGCTTCACAGCTAAACTAGTAATTGCTGTTTTCTCTGGAGACCCTCCAAAGCAAACCCTTTGAAGGGTATTCTGCCAGAATGTGAATGGGTTTGGGATTATGCATTTTATCACAGTTCAGCTCTGTAGCCTTCCATATTGTTTTTCACATTTTCTCTTCTGTTTGTACACAGATTTATTGTTATACTTACTTGAATCAAAATAAGGTTCACAGTGGCAGCTTTTAATTTATGAAATTCAGCAACTTTGAGATAGTGTTTTTAATTTCAGTTGATAATACTTGAGACAATAATTTGATTTTGTCTTGTTTGATATCTAATCCCACTCATTGGTGCCAAGTCGGAGGAAACAACTAATTTTGTATACTTTACATTGTGAAAGAACAGAAGCATATACTTCTTGATTTGTTTGGGGTTTTTAATTATCAGTTGCTATATCCAACCCTATCTGTCACTCAGTTGTATTACTTCATTACAAAAAGATCTGATTCAAGATGATGTTCTTATTGAAAAAACATGTCTAGTTTTAGTGCAGAAAATGGAGAAGGTGAGCAATAATCTTACCCCAAAAGACAGTAATAATTTTTTATTATTATTATTAAAAGCAGTATAGCTGGTGTACGCTATAGCAAGAGGGAGTTCTAAGAAAATTAGACTAAAAATCCGTGCTAGTCATCCTCCTTTGTTCTCAGAGAACTGGTACCTTTGTGCAATAGACAGCAGTTGCAGATTAAATCAGAAGGATCATGTAGAATGAGAGAGATATTGTGGGGAGGGAAAATATGTTTCATTCTAGTTGGGAGGAAAGAAATTAAGTCTTCTTGATTGCTCAAGTCTTAATTTATATTAGTGGGCAATTGGACTAGTAACTTTATTCTGCTACCCCAATAAAAACATGCAAGTTTTTATATTCACTTTGACAGTCTTCCTAAGAGAGCCTTCACAGATAGAAGGAGAAATCACCTTCCCACTGGGTGGATTCTCCTTACATAGGTACTATTTTGAGGTTTTGTCCTTTTCATAACTCGCAAGAGTTAAGGATTTAAGCACATCCCTCTAGATTGTGGCTGTGATGCTGGTGAAGGGGGTGTTTGGCTGCTTTGCTTCTAGTGGTTGTTCTGAGTTGTTCCATTGCCGAATTGCTGGAATTTTATATGCAGTAAAATTTGTGCTATAAAGGAAAAATGAGAGAGAATTCAGTCTTTGTGGCAAAACCATACTTTTTGCACACAGTAGCAATGACTTGTGTACATATGTTTCTCTCAGTTTCTTTCTGCCTCAATTAGGAGAATTCTATTAATAGCAGTGAAAAGGGGATATTTTTGTTTGTTTGTTTGGGATTTGGGTGGGTTTTTTGGGGTGGAGTGTTGGGATTTTTTTTTTGTTTAGATTGTTTTGGCTACTAAGGAAAGGGATGGAATCAGGAGGGAGTTCTGTTTTCTGTAGTGAAAATTATAAGGATGATCGTAATTTCTAGCTTGAAAGGAAATTCAGGCTAGAATTCAAGTTGGGTAATCAAGAGACTAATCTTGTTTTCAGGGACAAAGCTAAGGAGAGATTATTTGGTTTCAGAACATCAGTTGCAACCCAGGTAGTGTGTAATTGGAAGCAGTTCAGTGGTACATTTTTTAATGGACAGAACTATCTGTTCAAGATGTTAGAGCCGTCCAAGTCTCAAGTTTATTTGTACAGTAGTTCTGCATGGGGGAATATTACCAAAGTTGCAGTCAGAGTAAGACACTGCAAAAGGAAATGGTGGCAGATGGCCCAGGGGGTCACTGAAGCCTTAGTTACTGAAAGGCATTTTTCAGAGAAACATGAGAGGTGACTTTGGTTCAAGAATTCAGAAACAATAAAGCTGAAGTGGAATTTCTATTAATCATCAGACAAGCTGGAGATGGCAAAATAAGCTGAGCAGGTTCTCATTCTGTCTTTTTTTTTTTTTTATCCTGCTGTCATGTGAATTCCTAACCCTCATACTTTATATTTTGCACAGCATACTTTCAGAAGAGGGAATAGATCATGCTTGTTTTGAGATAAGTGTAAAGTTGCACTAGAGATTCTTGATTTCTCAATTAAGAGAAGCATGCAGCCTCCATGAGCGAGGCAAAGCTGTGTATGGAAGGTCTGCCTTAGGGACTGAAGAAAAGGAATAGTCTGCAGCTCTGGATCTACCTGCGAGCTCCTACTTTAACTAGTTCATAGCTTGGTGTGTGCACAGGGCTCCATCGGAAAAACCTACGAGAGTGTGGAACTGGTGTCTAGGGAAAAAAAGACCTCTGACCCCCACCAAGCAAAGCTGATCCCCCCCAGCCCAACTAGGCATGCAGACTACAGTAAGGTCCGATGACAGATGCAGGGTAATAGCATCGGTAGCATCAGATATTATGGTCAGCCAGTAAATTTCCTTATTTATTTTTTAAAATACAGTAACTCCTTCGGGGGTATTTCTTCTTCATAATGTTTGCTATGAAAAAGATTAGCATAAATATATTACAGATATTAAAGCAGATAATCTTAACTTCTTTAAAAGTACAGTTCTTCATAAACAAGTACTTGGTTAAACATGTTAAAATATTAATTACTTGAGAAAAGGTCAAATGTGTGAAAACACAGACTCAGGCCAGGATAGTTGTCTGCTGTATGTGAGGGTTTCTGCTGGGTCGTTATCTTCCTCTCCCAGGCAGGGCTTCATAACCCCCTTCCCATGAGTAGTTACCAAAAATAATTTGAAGAAGCTGGAGGAAAAGTCGGTGGTGTGCCCTGCAGCAGCGAAGGACAGGCACATCCAGGGCTGCATTGCTACCACTGCTACAGCACATCGAGGGAAGTGACTGTTTGCCTCTGTTCAGCCCACGTGAGGCCTTGAGGCTGGGCTCCCTCATACAAGACAGACATTCACACTGTGGAGCCATGATGGCTGGGGGCTGAAGCAAATGACAGGCCAAGAGCTGGTTGTAGTCTGGAGAAGAGAAGGGGGAATCCTCTTGCTCTCTCCAGCTATGTAATGAAAGGGCATGGGGAGGATGGAGAGATGCACAGTGAAAGGACAGGTTGTGCCATGGAAGAACTCAATTAGCTATTACGAAAAATGTCTCCATGAGGTTGGTTAAATGCTGGAACAGGTTGCCCAGACAGGGTGTGGGGATCTTCATCCTTGGAGGTGCTCTGAACCCAACTGGACACAGCCCTGAGCAACCTGATCTAACTGTGACATAAGCTCTGCTTTGAGCAGATGACTGGACCAAATAATTTTCAGAGTTCCCTTCCAATCTAAACTATTCTGTGATTCCATGGGAGAGAGGAACAGTGCTCCTGTCTGGAAAAGCAGTGGTGGATGAGCCACGAATGACCAGGCAGGGTTCTACTGCCTCAGGAGATGGGCATGGAGGAGAAAGGCTGGAAAAGGGGAAGATTTCAGAGACACTTCCTTTCCGTGGTGTCTGCAAATCTAGGAGAGCAAACATCTTTTGCACCGCTTACACAAGCAGATCCCTGCCCAGCAGCAGGTTTTCCTCTCTGACCTACAGGGCACTGGTGTAGATGTGCAGGTGCTTCCAGCTCCAGCTGCTGCATTCTCACATGATGAATAACAGAGCAGCACCTGTCTGCCCAGAGCTGGTAACAGAGTATTTTATGGATGTGAAATTCAGTAAA
Organism: Antrostomus carolinensis; assembly: GCF_000700745.2. NCBI lineage: Eukaryota > Metazoa > Chordata > Aves > Caprimulgiformes > Caprimulgidae > Antrostomus > Antrostomus carolinensis. The sequence goes on along the minus strand of NW_010297688.1, from coordinate 47,976 downwards.
GAGGCAGGATTGGTTTATAGTCTGTCATGTAACATAAAATAATAGAAACAATTTTTTATTTTAAAAAGTGTGTTTGAAATAATGCCAAGCAGATTGACTTGCTTTACTGAATTCAAAGAACCTTTCTAGAGAATATGTTCTGCTTGGTATTAGGAAAGATTTTTCATCAGGATTTAGTGGAGGACAAGTCTGAATTCTTGCAAGATTAAATTTGTAATCAACCAGTCATATCAGAGGAGCAATAGGATGTTTTCAAAGGGTGAGCTTTATCACACTGACATTGTTACCCTGATTTGTGTTTGTAAATGCATGCTATTATCCCAGTGTGGCTTCTTCCTCACCCTTGCGTGACAGGCTGACTGGGCCAAGGCTGCCTGCCTGCATCCCAGTGAGTGTCCAGGCGGGGGCAATAACCCACAAAAGCAGTGTGAGAAATGGGCTCCTGAAGGAACTCCCTGGTAGACAAGACCCAGTCATGTCGCAGGTTGATGATGTGGTCATGGTCAGAGAGCTGCTCACTTGAGGTGTGATAGGCATAGCAATCAGTGAGAAATGGGCTCCTGAAGGAACTCCCTGATAGACGAGACCCAGTCATGTCGCAGGTTGATGTGGTCATGGTCAGAGAGCTGCTCACTTGAGGTGTGATAGGCATAGCAATCATCTCATGGATTTTTAATTTTTTTTTTTTTTGTCTTCAGACATGTTCATAACCTGAATAGGAGCTATGAAAATCTTCTCTTGCAAAGATGGAACAATTAATTTTGCAGTGATGAATTTTGCTTGTGTTACATTCTGTAACTCACACTTCTGTTTTTTAAATATACATATACTGCTGTGATTCTTTATATAGGTAATGTCTGTGTCTCCAGAAAACTGTCTACCTACAGGAATAGCTCTGCTCTGACCTTTCAGATTAAATGAGAAAGCTCTTCTCTTTACATGGCACTTCCTCTTCCCATCTACCAGCTTGAGCCCACTCTGCCCCTTTGCCATTAGCCAGGGTTTTGTCACTGTTCTGCCCAACTCCATATTTTAATTCTTCACATGAAATGTGGTGGTGGTAGCTAACGATTTTGTTGAAACAAGGTAGATGCAGCCCCTGCCTTGTTGATGTTATTTGATTTGTGTTACAGAAGCAACCAAAAGTTTGCTAGGCATGACACAGCAGTAGAAGATAGCTCTTTGGGGCAAATACTGCTGTTTGAGAGACATGCATCAAAAGGAGGACAAAAGGGCCAAATGTTCTACTTCGATAGTCTATTTAAATATCTCATATTTGCAGTTCCCTGTTTTAATAGCCTTCATGATTTTGTATGATTAGACACAAGTAGCATTATTTTCCTGCCATACTATCCTCTTTTCTATAAAATTGTGAAATGTGAGATGCTATTAATGCCTCAGGCATCCAGATTCCTCTGGGTTTGAACTATTATCCATGGATGCCAGTTATGACTGGGAAGTGTTGTGATGCTCAGTGACAAAATGCACTGATGCATGAAATAGTCTCTAATCTTGTGCAAGCTGCATCACATTTATTAGGATATGATGCTGTTTCTTATTTCCATCTTCATGTTCACCTTCAAAGCTACTCCTGGACTCACTTTTAGTTTGGGGTTGTGTTTTTGGTTGTTTTGGTTTTGGTTTTTTTAATGATCCTACCTTACATAGTCTTAAAGATAAATTTATATATATATGTATGTATTTGTCATGTGGTTTCCCTAGGATGTATTTTTAGTCTTTCTTACATTAAGTCAAACGTATCTTCACTATTTCCATTAGTCAGAGCAGATTTGGAATGTCTGCAGTAAACCAGGAAGGATTTTTTGCCCCCTGTTCCCAATTGCTTTATTTGAAGGCTGAAATAAATCAGAGTATTTAAATATAACCAACCTCATGTTGTGAAGTGTATAATCAATACATAAATGCAGAAGCATAAGTGCTCTTACTTTTGAGGCAAGAAACTACTTCTCAAATCTTAGTTTGTGTCCTGTATTTTAGCTTTGTGTCCCTCAAGTAGTCGATTCCTTTATCTGAACTCCATTAAAATGTTTGATTTGGCTGTCTCAGTTTAGTGATATTTTTGTCTAGCTTGGTGTACTTACTTCATTCACTGTCTTTTCTTTGACACTAATTATGCCTTGATACCTTTGTCTGCAAGCTCATCAGCTCATCTTCCTGAGCAATTCAGTTGTGCTTAACATCACCCTTAAAAATAATCTTCATTATCTCAGCTGTCCCTCCTGTACTGGGTACAACACATCCAGTTTTGTGGATCTTTTATGAGGCATGTAATGTCCAGTTATCTGTTGTCTGACCTCCAATTATTCCCTGGCTGATTTATATATGTAATAAATTTAATTCCCCTGTCACTAGACTGTGTGTGACTACGAGCCTGCATGTGCACTGCATCCACATTTCTTCTCTCTTCATGCTTGCATTATCATTTCTAAGTCTGATAAATATTTAATAAAGCTAATCTCTTTCCAGACTTGAATATATTGTTAATACTGCACTGCTGCTCAGCCTTGTTTTCTAATAAGCTTGGCTGTTTGTGTGTATCCACGAACAGAGATAAGCAAGAATGTGCTACTGAGTCAGCTATTTTTCCTTTCCCAGATCCCTCCTGTCTGTGCTTGCTATGTCACACCTATGGTCAGAGACTAAAAGTGGGTGCTAACTAAAGCTTTCTACTTACTTCTTTTTTTTTTTTCCCCCCTCTTTTCAGGTTTCAATTCTAGGTTGCCCTGATCCCAAAGTTCATGAGATTGCATACCAGTATGGAAAAAATGTTGGCATAGCTTTTCAGGTAGTGCTTTTGTTGAACTAAAGGGAATCTAAAATCTAAACTTTTCTAAACTGCCTTAGAAATCAAAATGGGCTGACTTAATCCTTTCTATAAATCTTCTCTTAACAAGGATTATTCTGTATTTAGTTCTTGTTAAAAAAACACAAGGTTTTAAATTAACCTGTACATTTATCTCTTTCCAGCTAATAGATGACGTGCTGGATTTCACATCCTGTGCCAACCATCTGGGGAAACCAACAGCAGCAGATCTCAAGCTTGGATTAGCCACAGGCCCTGTCTTGTTTGCTTGTCGACAGGTAAGTCAACAGGAATCTATTTCCCCAAAACAAAAACTGGACACTGCTCTTCACAGCACACACAGAGCTCCAGCTTGAAAACACCATGTCTACAGTGTAAGTGATGAGCATGGTCTGGGCACGTGTGAGGAATGAGTGCATTCAGGACCAGCTGGATTTAGTGTGCCCACACATCTTCTTTCAGACTGAGAAACACCTTCCTACACAATCCTCTTACCACTAGGCCCTTGTCTCAAAAGCAGCACTGGTCTTTTGTTGCCGCAGTTCAAGTGCTCAACCTTTGCAAAGCAGCAGGTATTCAGAGAGGTTTTGCCTGTTTTCTGCAGGCTATTCCTAAGGAGCTTCTTGCTTATGTTCTTTCCTGAGACATCTTCTTCTCCCCAGGCTTGACTAATTATGAAGGCTTTTTGTCAAGTTCTGGGCTTTGTATCCAAATTGGGGCAAGAACTTAAATCTGTGCCTAACTTTTAGGTGGGAACCTCTATTTTTTTTTTTTTTTTAATTTGATCTCTTCATCTCTTTGCCCTTAAGTCTTACCCAGTAACAAACGTGGGAAGTTTTACCTTCTGAAGGTAAATGTGGTAGTAGTTTGGATAACAGAAAAAGGAGTATCATAAATAAAACAAGCTTAAAATGGGTCAAGATTTTTAGTGGCTTAAAAATGATTTGGAGGAGTACAAGGAAAGCAGAAGTGCCAGCACCACCAAAAGAAACATTAAAATTGGTGCGAATCCATAAAAGGGGACGAAACTAGTTTACTGCACCTTGCTCAAGCTTCTGGTTCACCTGAGGAAAGAAGATTTGGGACTTACAAAGCAGTCCTTCCTACCAGACTTAACAGCATGATACCAAGAACTGGCACAAGTTCCAGTAGAGCTCTAGTCTGTGATCTTCTATTGGAATTGCCCAGAGCTTGACATAGGAAAAGTTTTAAATAATTTGGGAAACAAAACAAAACAAACAACTTTGATATTTACTTCCCCCTCTTTCTTAAAGAGCCCAGGGTGGGGGGAGGTGGAACACAGGCACGTATTTGTTTCCTTATCCTTTGGGCATTTACAAGGACATGTATCTCAGCAAAGAGTATCAGCCACTAAGAATGCAGACGAATGCACGCTGATAACAGCCTCCTCCCTGTTCTCAGTTCCTCCCCACAGACTTATCTGGGGGATTCACAGACGTGTTCTTGAATCATTATTTCAGAATTCGCTGATAAGCAGCAGGATCTTGTTAGTCATCAGCAACTGGTGTTGTCTAAAGAACAGTGAGAGACTCTGGTACAGAAAGAGGATGCAGTTGTGAAATGCTTTGTTTGTTTGTTTGTGCATTAAAGCTACTTGTGGAGAGAAACAAGGACATACTGCACGTACTCTGATTTTGGCAGAGAATGGGTGACACGGATTGTCTTGTGGGTGTTGAATATTCCAATTTTTTTTTAAATTAAACCTATTTTTTTATTCATTTGTGTGGGTTGGCTGTCTCTGACTTTCAACTTCACCTATCCTGTAATTAGCTTTATAAGATAAATGAGTAAATTCATAATGCAGAAATACAAGAAAAGAAAATCTGTCCATTTATTTTAAACGTACTTTTTTTTTTAGAAGCACTTTTAAATGCTTTTCCTCATTTATATCTTTGATAGATGCAAAGCATACGTTTTTGCTTTGAAAGATAACTTGGCCATCTTACAAAGTTTTCCAAATTAACCCGAAGGCTTCTTTGCTGAAAATTTCCTGCTGTTTTCAAGAAAATGGAAGAACAGCACTAGAGACTTAAGTGATATATAAACAAAGTGTAAGCGCTAAAAAAATTTGGATCTTCAACAGACCCTTAACTGTGCTGCTACTAAAAGATATTTCATCTCTTTGTATCTGAGAGTAAAAACTCCTGAGCCAGGACTTGCAGACAGTCCAAAATGTAATTGTTAGTTATAGGCTGTCTTTTGTCTTGCAAGTGGTGTTACTGCCACCCTGCATCCATCTGGTAATCCCCACGCTGTCTTCTTGACAAACGTTAGTTCTGAGTGTGCTCGGGATCTTCAGTGACAGCTCCCCTCCCTCTGAAACATATCTTTGTGTATTAGAATATTAAGGAGAGGCCTTTATACAAAAATGTTTAGCTTGATTTGAGACCTGTTTATTCAGTATTTAGAGTTAGTTCACTCAGTAAAGAAAAGCAGTTATTTTTAAGGAAATACACTAGTATACGCTGTCTAAAGCCACTCAGACTAGTAGAGCTGAAGAATGAGGGTTTATTTTCACTATAAGCATTCCTGTCAAATGCTTATATACTGTCCATTAAATCTGCAGAACTGCTAGTAACAGCTTTGCATTGCAGTTTGGGGGATTTTTATATCTTTTAGTCCTTAAATATAAAAAGTAAAAGCATATGCATCCTACATTATTGTAAATATGAGCAATATGAAAATGGATTATATTAACACTGCAATTAAATTGTCATTACACAGGAAGAAAGCTAGAATCTAGAGAAAGCCAAGTATGAGTCACCAATAAACTTCTAAATGTATCTTCCAAGAAGACTACCTATGAGTAATAGGGAAATGTCACAACAGCGACGGATGCTACTTGTTTGTTCCCTAACAAGGTTGTAGATCTACAGTTTCTGGACCAAAAGCATGCAAGGAAAGCAGATCATTGTTTACAAGTGTACGTCAATAAAATAATATTGGTTGTACGTCAATAAATAAATAATCTTGATTTGACTATAACCCTTTCAGGCAAGATGAACAAACACCTCTTTCCTTTAAAAATAATTCTTCTGCAGCGTAGCTGCCCTGAGTTGTGGCCTTAGTTTGTTCGTTAAGCAAAAAGGTTTTCCTGCTTTTGGCTGCATGTTTAGGAAAGCAATGCAGTGACTTTCTCAGACAACTGAATTAGTTATCACCTACCTGATCTGTAGGGTGTGTTGAGTGTGCAGTACGAACTACACATTCTAAAAGCGACTGAAAACAGAATACATTATAGTCGTCATTTTTGTCTTACAAAATATCTGTCCTGAGCTTTCCACAGGCAGAGCCTGTGTATAGAAAATCCCAGAGCAAAGGAAAGTGTAAGTGGATATAACAAACCTACTGGGTTCTCCCGTGTATGTGGTGAGGAAGAGGTGCTGCCTCTAGGTGTGCCAACAGCAACCACCATTTGTGATATAAGAATACCTGAACCAGATTCTACACCTGGAAGTAGCCACATCAGAAATTACCACACTGGATCATCTGCTCAATGCAATGGAATGGCAGGTGCCAGCTCTTGCTACCAACTGGCTACAGCCAACAGAGCCAGCCAATTTGAGTTTTAAATGCTTGGGCTTTGCTATACTACAAGTATAAGCTTGGGCTTATACTACAGTCCTATGCTGATTGCCAGTATTAACCTATAGCTATACTGGTAGCAACAGCAGCAGCAGGGGGAGATGTCTACGCTTTAGTTATGGGCATGGCAGGCAGCTACATAGAAAATGACTCATAAATAGTACAAACCCTTCTCCCTTTGTGCTTAGTTTCCAGAAATGAATGCTATGATAATGAGACGATTCAGTAAGCCTGGAGATGTTGAACGTGCTCGGAAATACGTGCTGCAGGTAGGACTGATACCAAATATTTCATTCCTGAAGTCAGTCTGAAATTCACTGCCTCTGAAGTAAAATGGCAAGGCTGCATTTTCAAATACATGTTAAGTAGCATGCTCTTTACAATACCAAGTCCGAACTCTTCAGCTGCCTTACTGGCACAGTGCTTTAGCAGAAACACTAAGTACTAAATAGCTTTTTTTTTTTCTTTTTTCCTTCCAATAGCATAAAATCCACATAACGAAAGTAAAAAGCTCATGCATGAACTCAGTTCCTTCAGCTGAAGAGTAGCTGTATCCAACAACTGGTGTAAGCAGCACATAATTACCAGTCAGTCTTGTAACTGCAATGCACACTCCATATCAGTTTTAATTGACTCTGGTTCTGAAAAGACTGAGTAATTGCCTGCAAAATTAATGTCTCTTTTTTCAGCATAGCATGTTTTTTTCTACATCTCTGTTGAGGACAGGAGGGGAGGGGTTAAACCATTAGTATGATTTACTATTAAATACTGAAGAGTATGTTATTAACACCACTGTTCTTTTATAAGTATAGTTAAGTTTAGCATGGATGAGTTTTATTACTCTGAAGCTTTGGGGAAAAATGTGGAATTCAGTGAATATAGAATGAATCCTCTTTTCCCCTTCAGAATACAATTAAGTGTTCAGGGTAGTTACTGACCTTAAAAACTTCCCCCTGTAACTGCAAGAGACAGAAGGCAGGAGGGAGGCTGACCAGTTACCCATTGCCTTTAACTCTCTCCTTACCTAAGAGTGATGGTGTGCAGCAGACAACCTACCTCGCCCAGCGCTACTGCCATGAAGCTACAAGAGAGATCAGTAAGCTACGGCCATCCCCTGAAAGAGAAGCCCTCATTCAGCTGACAGAAATGGTACTCGTGAGAGACAAGTGAGAGAACTCCTTCCACTCATTCTGGCAGCTACTTACCAGACTGTGCCTAAATTTACTTCAAAAGTTATTTGCTTCCACCACAGGCTACCAAAAAATATTTTTTTAAAAAACTTTTTTTTTTTGAAATTCTACTTTTTTTTAAAAAACAAGTTTAAAGTATTTTATTGTGGGAAGCCATACAATTCAGAGCAAATCAAATTGTGTTGTACCATTGTTTTAGTGGGGGCTATTAATTGTGGGGGGTGGGGAAAATGTTTACATATTGATGCACAAAGGCTACAATGAGAATAAATATAAATCAGTGTATGAGAACTGAAGTTGCTCCAAACTTCACTTGTTCACACCAAGAAACAGAGAGCCCTTGCATGTTACTATCAGGTGAACTCCTGTGAAGAGAGATGGCTTGAATGCTTTCCTGGCTGTTAAACTACAAAAGTACTTGGAATTGTATATATGGAAATTGGTTTATTATAAAAGACTATATGTAGACTTTAATTGGTTATATACATAAATGAGAAGTTTTCTAATTGATAGTGAAACACAGGTATGTTACTGGTTGCTACTTGCTAGCAGTTAACAAGATGGAGAATTTGAGATGGCTACAGTTCAGAAAATGAAAGGCTGGGTATTTCTAACTCATACTAAAAATGAATGATTCAACAGCCAGTTGAATTCAACTCCATCACCTTCCATCACTCACAGAGTATATTCAGTCCCCTCCTAGCAGTCTGCTTTGAAGTCCCAGGCACATTCCTCTTACAGTAATTATCCAGTACTACCACATTCCTTTTCAGGTTATTTAAGCCACAGAATTTGTAGAATAGGGATGTGCATCATCTCTAACGATCTCTGCCTGTGATCCTGTAACACAGCAGCAGAGTTCCTGTTGTGTTTGTCCCCCCTTTGTCATACCTTGAGGACAGCCTGCCTGCCATCTCTGCTCAGCTGGGCACATCATCAAGCCAGATACAGTTTCCACTGAGAAATGTCAGTTACAGATAAGTATCCAACTTCCTGCATCTAGATAACTAGATTCAATCAAGAATCCTTGCTAAAATTAATTTAGGAAGAAAAGAACTTTTAAGAGTATGTATAAATGTGTAATTCAGGTTTCATATCTAATTTATTTGCCCTCTGTCAGTGATAGAGTCAACGTTACAAACATTTGCTTTTTAGTACATTGCCTGGGATAACACAGCCATGATTTTGCTACGTTAGCATTCCAAACTTCTTTGCCAAGCCAACCAACAAAGTAATGGACAAGACCTTTGGTTCACTTATATATTTATGAATGGAAAAAGTCATAATGTAAATTTACTCATTAAAAAAACTTGGGTACAAATTACACATACATAAAACCACCCATTTTTTTGATTCACATGGACACCTTAGACCCAAACAACTCATTATAATAGACTTTTAGTGAGAATACTCCAGGTAAAGATTACAACAATTGGAAGCATCTTGGATTTTTAAAAAAGTATATTTCAATACATAAGTTTGTATGCATGCTTTTAAACAAATATAATTCAAGAATGAGCAAAGAGTCTAAACAAAAAGTAATATGACCAGCACTAACATTAAACTTCTCATCCAGATTTTAATATGTTAGTCTAACGTAGTGTTAGTTACCATGCTGTACTGAAAAATGTAATGGCACAATCTGAATCATGGTTCATTAAATATTATACCCTACTTCCCCAGAATATTTAGGCTGGTCATAAAATTAACAATGCATAAGTAAATAAGTATAACCAGTTATAGACAGTTGCTTGTTTTACAAATTGCCATCAGGTAAGACATACTGTCCCCAGAGACTCAAGAGATATGGACATTCAATCATACCATTAAAACAGTATGGCCTGAAGAAATGGGCACATTTTTTTAAGTATATTAAGACAATTCTGTTAGCTTTTAGTTACCCTTGTAAATAATCATGGTATGACTGAATACAAGACCCAACTTTGAAAAGCAAAGGATTTTAATCGGCATAGTGCATGATTGATTCAACATAATTCCCAGGAAACAAGCCAGTTACTCGATTGCAAACTCCTTCATACCAGCCGTCATCATTCTTCTTTATCACATAAATGATTGCACCCTCCATAAACGACAGCTCATCATCTTTGTCCTTTGTATAGTCATATATAGCAACAACTGTGGATTGAACAGGGACAAGTTTAGCATTTTATTAATAGCACCAGCAATAACATGTTTTGAAGTACAATTATTTTTTTAAAGACTAGTTTGCTATCCTGGGATTTTTCCATAATGAATTCACATGCGTTCCCTGTTGAACATTAAGTCCAGAAAATGAAATTTCACTTTTCTTTTAATGTTGGCTATCAGTAAGAAGTGGGTGGTGACTACACTGAACACTCAGTTAAACTACTGACAGAGAGGTACAGTTGGCTGTGACACAGTAAAATGGAGCATATGGACACTTAAAAGCTAAACCATGAAATAAGTGGCTTCATGAGTGTGGCACTCATTTCTGGTCAGATTACCTCAAAAGCATCTAGATCCCTGTATAGGGATCTCTTGATTAGATAAAGCCTAAAAAATTTTTTAAAATTATTTTTAAAATCATTCTGTAGAAATGGACCAACAGAAAAAATTTCTACTATGGCCCCTGCAGCTATAGAGTGTGTACTTCAGTGTACGATCTTGTGAACATAGCTGCTCAAAGCCACTCTACAGGTGGTCTTTGCTACAGAGCTTCTATGTGATAAGCTTTGGCATTGCTTTCCAAGGAGCTGCAATGAGTGCAAGTAGAAAAGTTACTGTAGAAAAAAGAAGTGAATTTACAGCAACATCAGCTATTTTTCTGGATGTGCTTGGGTACTCCGTGTGCAATTAACAAAGCAGAGATCTCCCCAAGGAAAGTAAATGTCGCCACCAGTAATACTGGAATTAAAAACTACCACTATGAATACACAAACTACAGACATCACAGCTTCACCCTTCAAAACAGTTAACATGGATTTATGCAATTCATCAGTTTTATGAATTCCAATAACCTACTATTTTACATACATATATTCTCAGAAATCTGATGTCTTAATGCATAGCAAATAATGATGCGGTGTATCACTTATTTTCATCCCACGGGTATGTCCTGCACACAGTCCAGCTAGGAGTGAAGGTGGAACCACGGCAGTTCTGCCAAGACAGGTATCAGGTACCCTGCCCCATTTCATACGCACTACAGTACCAGCCAGATCATGAGGAAACTTGCAACACTGCTGTTGACAAAATGGTCATTGTCAGAACACAGACAACCCTACGGGCAGGAAGTCATCTCAGTTATTCATGGGAAGAGACACTTACTATATGAGTTCATATCTAAGCACAGTTCATAGTCTGCTGATCTAGAGTCACTGGTGAGTCTCCAAGGTAGCCTCACTACATTTTATAGCTGAAAACCTAATGATCCACTCTAAATAAATAGTTTGGTGGGATAAATAAAGCTTGGGACTTTCTGGCCTCTTTGCAACACTATTTCTAGATGACTGCCTGACAATCGTGAGGTAGCTACAGACACAGCCCACCAGCTCAGCAAAGATGACAGCCATTCAATGTACATCTGCTTCTCAGAAGGAAGGATTTTTTTTTTTAATCCATTCTAGAATGCTTGAAGGTATTTTATAATCCTTCTAAAGAAGGATTATATTTTATCACATTAGGTGTAGCCACAGACAAACTAAGATGGTTCAAGTTCTGACTTAGCAGAGACGATGTTTTCATCAGACCCAAGCTTAAGTCCTTCATCCCCTTCAGATACCATTAATCCTCTGATACTGCAGGAACACAGAGCTGCAACGCTTCTCTTACCTTTCTCTATATAGTTTTTAGGTGCCCAAGCAGGATCGCCATCTGCATAGGGATCGCTGTACTGCACAACAGCAGCCTCCTCATCCTCATAATCCACAGGGGGTGGGGGTGGAGGAGGAGGAGAGTCATCAAACATCGGCATCTCATCAGGAGGCGGTGGTGGGGGAGGAGTCGGGCTATCAGCAACTAGAAACGTTTGGAGATTATTTTTTTTTTTCTTAAATCACAACAGTGTGGAGATGCAAACAAACCTGAGGCTGTACACTGTAAATAAAAGGGGTGGGGCGACAAGACACATAGCATGCACTATAATACCATGCACTGATTAGAAACAGAGGCTTTGTATTAACAGCTACAACATACAACTACGTTTGTTATTAGTGGTCAGATCTATGTATAAGTGCTACTAGAGTCAAAGCACATGCTGCAGGGCATAAGCTGAACACCAGCAGAGAGGAAAGCTTCCTGCCCTGATGCGCTGAGGGGCTAGCTGCAGCGGTTAGCTATGGGAGGACTCCGAGTGGCACCCTCTGAGCCAGGCAGCAACAGGCCTCTGGACTGGACCAGCAGCTTGATTATTTTTTAACAAATCCTTTATCTATAACCATCACCTTAATTTATTTCTGAACATTGCTTCCTTGGATTCTTTCTCTCTCAGAGCTAGTATTAAGAGGACAAAAAGATCTGGTGTGGATCATAAAAAAGGGAAGAGACTAGCCTTTAAGCTTTAACCAGGTAAGAGAAAGCCAATAATCCTCTGCAGAAGAAAGCTTTGTACAGATCCTTATCTTGCAGACTAGCCTGTGTGTGTGCACACATCCAGGATTCAATTAATAAATAAAAAACTACAATAGGCAGCTGCTGCTCTTGGGGAAAAAAGTGCTCAAGGAATTAAGTGTATAATCCAAAATGTCAAATCCCTGCCCTGAGATTCTCCAATCGGCACAATTACAAGTTGCTTTGGGAAAGGGAAAAAAAGAAAGGCATTATGGTACAAATCACTCTTAAAATCAGTTCACCAAATTAGTTTTCAGTAATGTTTGCAGCAGTTGTCAGCAAGGGAGAGAGAGCACGCTCAGATGCAAGACATCAAGTCACTTAATCCTGTTCCTTGGGAACTGTGGTCTACTACCCATGGACATAGGGGTAAGCACCAACAAGCCAGAAGTTAACTGAAAGGAAGCTACTGTCACTAAACTCAACTGTGTTACACAGCAACACAGATTTAATTACAAGAGACTTGAGAGTCTGCACATTGAAAAAACAGGCTGAAAACCACTGCTCTAGAAAGGGTCTGACTGGAAGGAGCCATCAGGCTGGTTATGTGCTCCAGAACATGTAGCTCCAGCAGCCTACACTAATTTTGAGAAGAAAGCCAAGCTGCAGGGGAAGGAAAGAACAGTACTGAGTGAAGCTTTAGCTACAGCTAGTTACAATGGCACTGGAGATTAGAAATAGTTTCTGTTTGCTTTAATGCTCTTTAACCTGACCACTACTCCAGTGGTGACTAACCTTTGCTCTTCAGCCACATGCCCCTGACAAGGGGCTTGAGCACAGCTCCCATGTCCTGGGTCAGCCTGGCTGCACTGGTAACAGGGGAAGCCAAATCTCCTGCTGCAAGGGGGCAGAATCCAGCAGGAGCTGCTGGGGCAGAGGCTGCCTCAGCCCTGGCACCCAGCCTGCTCTCTACCCCTTGAAGAGCTAATGCTGTACTTCACCTGCCAGCCCAGCTCCTCTTCAACTTGACCAGCTGAGCCCTATATTCCACAGCTCCCTCCATCAGTAAGACTGGCTGTCACTATATTAGTGATTCCTCTCCCACACAGAAGCCCATTTATGTCACTTGGAGACAGACTAACAAAGTCTTTGGCCGAGTGAACGCTACGTCTTGCCTGTGTCACTGAATAGCACTCGCAGGCTTCATTAATCCACCACAGACACAGGATAACACTGTTTATGAATGGACTGGTTTTGTGCAGTAGTTTCAGCACATCTTTGACAAAATGTATTTCTCCCCTTAATTTCTGTCTGCAGCCAGGAAAAAAAAACAACCAAACAGTACTGAAACAACAATCCTTTGAGATCTGGAGAAATCCTTACCTTAAGAAATGCAAAAAGTTGTATTTATTCAACAATGAAGTTGCTTATTTGAAAAGAGGAAAAGAGGGCAGGAAATGCAAGTGTGAAAGCACCACCACATACCCTAACTGAGATGCAGTGAAGAAACCTGCATGCTTTATGGGAAACATTTAAAACAATTCAACATTCAAACAAGGGGAGAGAATGGAACAGAAAATTAGACAAGTGCCACCCCATCATGGAAGTATCCCCCCACCTCTTGGTTTTAACCTAGACTATTCCTGGTTCAGAACGTAAAACAGGAAGACTCTAGAATACCATTCCTTTTCCTAGGGGAGGAAAAAAAAGCATACAGAAAACCACACTAAATGAGAAAGAGTAAAAGGACCAGGTTTTTTTACAGCTCCAAACTGAGACATCTTCTCCTGTATCTATATTCCTGCTCTTTAAACGGGCACCAGCAGACCCGTTTTGAAAGGACTGGGTGTGACAGTACAGCAATTTGCATCCAATCAGTTGTCCCCGGGCACTGGACACACTGGAAAACCTCTCTGGAACAGATACCCACAGTCTGGGCACAGGGCGCAGGAAAAAAGAACAGGCGCTGCATAGTTTCCTCTGTCCTTGTTCTCTGAAAGAAGTCCAAAGAGCAGAGGATGTTGCTTTCCAAACCCACAGATCCTTATGATAAGGAAAAGACAAGCCTACCCACCTGTCTCCCTAACTCCACTCCCTGTAGACTTCTTGCAGAAAATGAGGCAGATGAAAGTCTAGCACACAATGCCAAACCCCAACAACAGCCTCTAGAGCCAGTTCCGCTGAGCATATGCGCAGACTGCCGCACGCACCCCTGCCTCCGAAATGAGGCAGCAGCAGCTCAAAGCCATACTCATTAATAACTTTCAAACCCAATGGACTGTTAAAAAAAAGAAAATAAAAAGAACAATTCCTAAGACCAGATTTCAAGCTTCAGCTATTTTTGCTGCAATCTCATTCACAAGTCAGCTTGCATTTTGTTGCTGCACGCACAAATAAGTCTGTCCCTTTCACCTCTGCTCTCCCAAGGGCTGTGTTATCTCCAGGACGACAATACTTGGAACAAGCCAGAAGCAGGTGTCAATTTTCTCAAGTTTATCTGCAAGTGAAGACATTCTGTAACCTTCATCAGGGTAGGTTTACCTCTACACTTTGAATTTTGGAAAGGTTTGTCAACATGGTTGTGTGGCGTACTATTCTACAGCAACATGATTCTTACTATATACCTCACACAAGACTAAAATATCTTATTTTCAAATGAGAACCAGAGATGCCTCCTGTCTCTAGGGGAATGCTCAGAACATGACCACTTAAAAGCTCTAATGGGAAGATGAACAGCAGCACTAGTCAGATCTGGGGGCCCCTAAATGTATGCTGGGACTATATAGCTACTATGTAGTAGTAGCCCCTGAGATCCTAGCAAACTTTGCTGTGGCTCCCAAACACTTTAAAAACTTTTTATACTTACTTCACGCCCTATCCACATTGCATTCATTCTATATATAGAACTGCAATGTACTCCTACAGCAAAGATGTCCCCAAAGGAACACAACTTTACACCTCCACTAGCATTTGGGACAGTAACACTCACCTGAAATGAATCAAGCAGTAATGGTAAGAGCAGAGTTACCAGTACAAACCACCTTGCAGCACAGATCATAGCCAGGGAGCATATCCCTCACAAACCTAACAAGCAGAGCTACGCTGCAAGCTCAGTAGGGAAATCTGGCTAGAGAACATAAAGAAATGGAGAATGAAAGGCTGTCAAGAGGAGAAATACCTTACAAGCTCCTTTGTAATGCCATTAGATCATAAGACTACATATTTTCAATTGACTGTACCGCTTCCTGAAAACTATTACAGTATGAGAGTCAATGGTTACACAGTACATATTTTGACAGTCTACATAAGCTTTTCTAACAAAAACTAATCAATTATCCCTAGTGAAAAAGCCTTAGGATGATTCAACATGTAATTAATATTTTTAATTAAGATACACTTCTATATTCACACCAAGCAGATGCCACATATTTCAGACTGTATTTCTGTAATAAATTTGCAGTTCAGAACTTAAATGGGTCAGTAACAATCATGCACATGTTACAAAATATTGAAGAGTGTGCCCTTCAGCTCCAATAGCGTATTGACACTAGAATGCAAGATGGTATTAGCTTCTGGAAAAGGAAACAAAATAGAGTCTGACTTGCCAGCCATGCATGCTAGAAGAAAGTAGTCTCTACCCTTTAACAGCTCAGCTTGTCCAAACTTACTGTTTTCCTGCACCCTGGCCACGAAGCCTGTGAGAGGGATCTGTGGAGTCAACTGAGGCATAGGGGGAGGGGGTGGAGCGATAGAAACTGGTAGCAACACACACACCATATTGGGGAAAGTCAAACGGACAAAGGAAAAAAAAAAAAGGAAACAAACAAAAGCAGCCATCAGTAACGTGGACCACAAAACAAAGTATGTAAAGAACAACAAGAACACACACACAGAAGAACCTTCTTCAAGCTTGTGTTTCCAACAAGGCTGAATTCGTGGTTAGCCAATTGAGGATCAAAAAGCAAAGCATGCCCGTGTGTTTAGCTGATCAAAAAAACAAGTGCAGGCTGTCTGTCAGGAAGCTCACTGGGTGCACGTGTGAAAGGACTTGCTCCACTTCACTTGGGGTGCACACAAAAAAAATGAGCTTTTTGTCTTGCTGCCAAATAAGGATTACTCAAATTCAGTAGTTATCTTTCAGAAGCATGCTACTCGTGATGTTTCACAGGATTCCGACCTCCTTTAAAATAAGAGTAGAGCACTACATCAAGTGCAGCAGAGCAGCACTGACACAGAGCAAAGACAACTACTTTACAAGGGAAACAATGCTGCAACATCAATTAATGTTCATACAGAGAGCACCTCCCATAATTTTGTTCTGCTGGAGCAGTGGGTTGGCTTTGTATGTTTTTGTTTTACACAGAAAAGGGGACCTTGTTGCTTGCTGGTAAGAAAACCAGATGGGTTTAGAGCAGAATGGAGCTTTATTTTAAATTATTAAGTCTTCTGTGGTTAGAGGCATTCAGCAACCTAAGAGACTGGCAAGGGCTTCAACAGCTACCACTGGCTACACTAGTGCACAGAGCTTCCCAGGAAGCACTTGCAAGCTTGTCTTCTCTGAAGGATATACCTATTTGGTGAGTAATGAGATACGAGACACGCAGCACCAATGCTCAGAGACGCTGGGCTGACAGCTGAGATGTTCATCTCTTCCCTCTACAGGTAGGGAAGGGGCATAGTAGCAGTAGGGCATGCCATTCAAAATATCAGCTCTGGCAGGACACCTCTCCATGAAGGTGGAGGAGAGAAGAAAGAAAACCAACAAAACATCAACTCATTTTATACAGTTCCCCTTCTCCGTGGAATTTCTCTTGCATCGAAGCAGAGAAGTTCCTGTGAAGGTAGGAATTCAGCAGGGTAATCCAGTTGGAACCAAATTTGAAAGAGGTTCTATACTTCCAAGTAAGCAACAGTTTTAAATAAAGCCATAACTAAGATTAATGTTTGATGAATAAAAATGGAGCATTTAGTTTATTACAAAACCAATAACCAAATAAACTGTATGGGAGAAATGATCAATAAAAGAGGGAGAACAAATAGGTTTCTCACAAAATTGAAGTAAACATCTAAGAAAAAACAAGAGTGTTGGTTAGCATGAAAGGTAAAACCTTAAGGGAACATGGGACTTAGGATTTAATGTCAAGACAGTAGCATTAAAAAATAAAAAAACAACCCACCAGTTATAGAAACAGAGGAAAACAGTTTAAAGTAGAAAAACACACCCATCAAAATACTGTTTAAAAAATGCTGACAATCAGTATTTTGAAAACACCAGAGAGGCTAGATTAAGGAACAGCACCTGCATTTGAGCAAAAAATTGCTTTGGATAAATGTAAATGTTCAAACATTGGTGTGCACAGCATTTAAGGCAACTGAACTATTTCCAGAAATAAAGCCCTGTTTATTCAAGGGAACACAACTGTTCCAACAAGAAGAAGTTTCTGTTGTTATGGTAAATTAATTTGGGGGAACCAGAGTGTGGAGGAAAGTGAAGGGCCAGTATGGATGAGAGAGAGGGGGAAGAAAATCAGGACTGGAGAATAATAATAAAAAAAAAAAAGATAGGTACTCTGTCTGCATACAAAAATGCTTTCTGATAAACATAATACTTCTAAACCACTGAGAAAACTCTTCACCCCAGTGTCTCAAATATTCTACACGCATTCTTTCCTTAAGAGGAAGTACACAACAGCAAACACTGTTCCAAAGTGATCTTCAGACCAAATACCCAGCATTTCTTTTTAAAAGAACTATCACTGAAATTTAAAGAGCTGGCTTGCTGAAGAACACCACCAGAAACCATTAGAGAACTATCACTCCCCTATGTGTATTTGGTCAAAATTTATAGAAACAGTAGGGAACAAGTTTCCTGACATTAACAGCTTTATACCAACATTCAAGTACATCCTTATTTTGCAGACCTTTCTGCAGTGAACCTCATTTGCCCTATTGGGTAGGTAGGCAGGATGCTGCTGACTAAAACCTGCCCACTTGCCCACGGCATCCATCCCTTCCCTCATTCATCTCCATCTATACTACTACTAGTCTGGAAGCCCAGAGGAGGAATCTGCTAAAAAGAGAGACTGAGCAATTCTTTAGCAGTCAAGCTTAAAAGTAAAAACAAAGGAGAAATTTGGGATCAGGAAAGGAATTGGGAAAAAGACAAGAGACAGGGAGGAACTGTGTGATGGGAAAAGTTTGTTACATGAGCACTGTGCTCTGACAGTACTCTCTTGCCACTAGCCCAGCAGTGGAAGGACTGTACTACAACCATATTAGGTCTCTCCTGCAAAAAAAAATCTGGTTTTAGTTTATGTTCTGCAAGCACACCTGAAATGCTAATGTGCCTATAATTAGGTAGTCAATCATAATAATTTCTTGTCATGAGTAACAGCAAACAAGTCAGAGGGGAAAACAGTATAATTGCATATAGTGCAATCACTGTACAACTTCAATATGGTTTTTCCTTGTTTGTTTTTCATTCTATTTTAGGAAAGAAAGCAGTAATCTGAGTGATGCTCTTCATAAATGAATTAAAATGCCATGCATGCTTTTACAATCATTTTGCTCAAAACAGTTTGTGATTTCAGAGCTCAGAAGCTTACTTGAATTTTGAGAATAAAGAGGCCCGCCATTAACATGAGGTTGAGCAGAAAATGGGGCAGTCACAGAAGGATTCCGTCTGTATCCACCAGAAGATGCTGAAGAAGTGGTAGAGTTGTGTCGTGAGATTTGCCTGGTCATTGTGCCATACTGGGAACCAGGAGCTGAACCCGGAGCAGCTGAAAAGCATTAGCCAGAGGAACCAAGGAAAAGACTTAAGCAGAGCATTACTTGGGATAGAATGCAGAAAACAGAAAAAAGCCCAGAACATGTGAAATACTTGATTAAAGGTCTCCAATAATTTAAGGCCAGTAACAGGAGATTAACAGAAAACAAACATCCTTGTTATAATCAATGAGAAAAAACACACAGGACATAAACCAACATTCATACGAAGGGCATTTGAGAAATGTTGAGAACTACTTTGAGAGACTGGATTGGACTGGAATATTGACTTAGCTTCCAGCTCCCAAGCATATCTCAATTACTCTACATGCAATATCCTTTATTAAAAAGCACACAGAAAAAAAATTCCACATTCTGCTCAAAGCAAATGTTTTCCATTATGAACCAGAACTTGTCTCCAATCTAATATAAAAAGACACTCTAACAAAACAGTAAAGCAAATGTCATGAGCTTCAGACACTTGGCACATTTATCGATCGTATTTGCTAGTTGTGCTTTTATATTGATGGAATTTGCACTAACAAATCAGAATCACCAATGCCAGCTGACAGAAAGACATGCCAATCATTCTTCAGAATAAACACCCATTTTTACCTTCCACATGCTTGCTGCACAAACTTCAAGATTAATAATTCAAGTTCTCTTTTGGATTAACCTCTGACAGAGAAAAGAATCACCTTGCAAACTAACGATTCTCACACACTGAGGTCACATGGATCAATGTAAATTTGAAATGTAAAAATTGTTTTACAATACAATGGTTTGTGCCTTTACATACATATGTGTATATCTTACATAAATATATAGAGATATATAAAAAAACTGTGTGCACACACCACAAAGTTTGCAGTCCTGTAATGTTATCCAAAGTCACTTTTGCTTAACACTTCAGTAAGGGAAAGTCCAAAGGGTTATGTGGGTCAAAGCCTCCAAAGCTAGTTTCATAATACAATCTATTAATTTTGTCAATCAGCCTGTGATGAGAAAGGGTAGGGTATTTTTCCCTGCCTGTTTTGAAAAGCACTACTTTTAGATTGCATCCTAACAGCTACATGCAATGCTTGAAGCAATTCATATCCTCAAGTCTTCCAGTTTGCCACCTGCCTGCAGCATTACAGAATCAAACCCAAGCCACTGTGACTGACGCAACTGCTTTCCAGTCACCTTATGCCCACAAGATAGAATACATACATCACACTACTCATAAGCCACCATTTTTAAGCCAGAGTGCAACTGCTGTGGCTTAGTTTCAGCTGCAGAAGTGATACAGCAGAATACCAATATCCAAGCTGATTTTGAGTTCTTATAAATCAGACTCATTGGATCTTAGCCTTGTCGGAAACAGATTTCAAGCAACTGGAAGCCTTTTCCCTGTACCTTGTGCATTTACCTTCAGAGGCTTTAACCACACAAAATTAGTGGAGATTAGATTTGTTTAAAAACAAACAAACAAAAAAAATCCCAGAACTGATTTTTGTACTAAAATCATGTAGATCTCACTACAGAAGTGAAAACACTCTCACTAGGTCCATTAGGAAGAGATGATTATTGATTATGCAGCATAGCTGCAATCACTTCAGCATTGACACAAGTCTCACCTATCAGACTGCCCATTGGGAGAAGTGGTGGCAGTGGTGGTGCTGGCGGGGCTCCAGGAGGAGGAGGAACAGAAATGTGTGCTAATAAAATAGTTTATATTCCCAATTAGGCCATATATTAAAAAAAACAAAAACAAAAAAACAACCAACAACAACAACAAAAACCCCACACAAACATCACCCCAAAAAAAAACAGAATCCAAAACAAATAAGGCACTTGATAGGCTTCCCAAATAAACACAGAAATTCAGCTTGGGTCAACTGATACAAACTCAGGCTCTGATCCTACACAGGGTTCTGTACCTGCAGATCTTTATTCCTACTGATTTTTATGGGATGCTAGATGATAGTAAGATTTCATGCCTCTTTGTACTACTACAGGATCAGAAACACCTGGGAAAGGAAAGCCTATATGTGTGTAAAAAAAGTGAAAATTTGTCATCCAAGGAACAGAAACTTAAGAGGTGCAATAGCAAAATCACATTACACCAGAACTCCACTGTCTTCTTGTGCAAATTAGCTTTACGTGCTTAAAAAATACACAGATAGTAAACAAGTGACTGAGCTGGTTTATTGCCAAGATAACAAACCCTTTGGTTTATAATAAAGAAGGGTCCTACACATTCTCACCAGTCATTGTTCTTAAAGACAAGGGAGCACGCTTTCGATGCTGAGAGATCCTGCATGGTTCTCTTGTACTGCTGTACTATCTCACCCACGCTAGTTTTCCTGCCTCTCTCATATCCATCATAGCTTAGCAACTTCAGACTGTAATCATGGCACAAACAACACTGGTGGATAAGTCTGAATTCTACTACTAGCAGTGTTTTCATAGGTAATCTTTTGTGTTTTATTTGGAGTAAAAGACCTTAATTAAAAAACCAACACGTACATACTGTCACTGGCAGATGGTAAAGTTAGCAGGCTATTTCAGAAGGCAGCATTTCCCATCAAACATGCACATAGTTGTCGCTGCTTCTCAGGGCATCCAGAAATGCCAAATTGTAGATAGGCATTTAAAAACATACTTAAGCTTTAAAAGGATACACCTCTCAAGGATCCTTCTATCCCCTCCCTGCCTTAATTATCTTGTAAAAACATGGACTGACAAAGGTGTTTTAACCATCTGCTAGTCTACAAGTGATTGTTCTGCAAGTACTTTTGGTAGAGAACTAAAACTTTAGATGTCACTCAGCACTCATAAGAGATCTCCTGACTAGGAATGTGCTTCAGGACAGTTTCTACCCCACCGTATTCAGTCAAAATCCCTCTGCAAACACAAGCAACTGACATCACAGCCTGAAGTCAACATGGGAAGAGTCCCACATACCTGGTCCAATGGTTGGCGGTGAAGGTGTAGGCACGGCAATGGGAATGCCAATACTGCTGCTTCCACTATTCTCTCGACTGCCACTTCCTCCACTGCTACCGCTTT
>NW_010297688.1:5310-25970 GCF_000700745.2 Antrostomus carolinensis | reverse complement strand
TGCAAGCTCTGCTAGCCTAACTCAATTACAGACTGTTGAAAAATCCCCTACAAAATGCATCCGTCTCTACCTACAATTGCATACAGCTAATCAAGTCTGGATTCATTACACTCCTAATAAATGGAATTAGCTAAGCTGATAAACATCACTATGCATAAAATGTCTAATTAAATGCTTTAAAAAATAAAGAGGTAAACAACCAGACCAGTTCTGGGCAATGTAGTAATAACTGCAGGAATAGTTCAGGAGCCTTGAAATAATTGGAAGTAATAAACTGGGGCTGGAAGAGTTCATGCCTAAGCTATAAATAACTGTTTAAGATTCTTTATCCTGTCAGCTGAAGAAACATTTCCTTTACTCAGAAGAGAAGTTTAGATTGAGAATTTTTTAACTAAAAACAGCCACGACAAACCAGCTGGGGTGGGGTGTGGAGTATGGTGTGGATAATTTTCTACATATCTAATGCTCCCCGCCCCCACCCATGCACACACTTTCTGTGTATGAGAAGTTTGTTTCTAAGACAGTCTGAAAGGTAACAGTACAGTCGGGTCACAATTTGTCTAAGTACCATTATATAACATACAAATTAGAGGCCAGCAGTACAGATTACTCGATCTCAAAGGTCTTTTCCAACCAGGCAATTTTATGATTCTACGATTTTTACAGAATGTACTTTTAGTAAACGACTGGATAACATTTCTACACATGCCTTTGGAGGCTCTAACACTTTTCACTGAGGGAGCTGAAAAAGAATCAAGATTCAGGCAGAATCTGTCCTTATTCTTATCCATGAGCACTTCTCAGGCCAAGGCTTGAATTTATATGAATTAAATAGATAATATAAAGGGAACTAAGTAGTAAAGATGTTTTGAAGCCAAAACACCACTTTAACCCATCCATGCTAACTAAAGAGTACTCAGTGATGTTACAGTTTATTTAGCACCCTTGGGTAGCTACAAATCAGTGCTGTCTAAAGTCAAGCGCAAATAATTCAAATATATTTTCAGAAAATGACACTGTTACAAAAAAAGAAACCCAGTGATCTGAAATGGAAGCCAAGATAATTCCTTTAAAATTAGTGTTCTGTCTGCTGAAGACCTTGATCTTGTCACCATGGTTGCAGCTGAATTTCTAACTGCAGTCTACATAAAAGATCTTGTGAGACAAGAGTAGGGAACATTCACAATAGCCAGCTAAACATATTAACAAGATCTTCACTGCAGACAGATTTAGAAGTTATTTAATTCTGACAGTATTTCAAGACCAACTGATCCAGCAGTCTAAAATACTCTCTCAACCCACTAGTGACCTACCATGTTTACCTGCCTACTGAGAGTATGAAAAAATAAATTTAAGAAAGAAGCTCTCCAAAAAACTATGCTAACATCTTACTTCTAACTACATCGAATTATTTTGTCTGTTTTTTTCCCCTGCAATTTAAAGCCTATGAGAAAAATAAAATTGAAAAAAATTACCTCACTCGAGAGGTTCAGAGAAAGATCTAGCCTTGCAATTCGAGAAAAAACAACATTAAAAAAACACATACAAGACCACCCTTCTCACCTGAAATACACACTACTCTTTCAAAGCCCTTATGCATGTGGAAACAACTGGCTGATGCCAATATATGCTCTGTAAATAGGTTTTATTTTCTCCTTCTACCATGCAAGCGCCAATTATAAGCATTAAGTTTTAGCCAAAAGAAAGCAATTAGCTCTTCCAGACTACCCTCATTACAATGTTTCTAATCAACAGAAACTTCCTTTTGCAATTAGTGGTCTTGAAAACAAAAACAAAACAAAAAAATAGCCTAAGTGTATTTTAGGCTAAGGTTAATAATGCAGCTTTAAACCCGTTAGGACCCACCACTACTCTACATTGCAACTGCATAAACTTTGAAGTTTTGCTTATTCTTGGGAAATAAATACCATAGAACAAAATAAATATACTATATAAAATAAGGCCTGTGGTTATGGAAGTAAGCTGCTAGATACAATGAGGCTTCTATGGAGTATGAAGACATTTCTATGTGTTGGAGAAGTCAACAATGCAGTGAAGTTTTGTTAATGCAGAGTGGTAGAATAACTCACCTTCAACAGGCACAAAACTTCAAAGCTTTTCTGTGAATTTAGTAAGCATGAGCATGCAAGGCAGGAAAGAGTTAAAGTGAGAAAATGCTCTACCTGTGTGTTCTTGGTCTCTGGTTCAAGGAAGCTGTCCTTCCCGGACTGTGTTGACTACCCAGTCTGGCAGGACTGGTCATGTAATCATTGGGGACTGTTGGCGGTTTGACTGGCTCCAGGGTTTTGTAAGGAGTATTTCGTCTGGTCAAGGGGAAAGGAAAAAAAAAAAAAAAAAAGAAAAAAAAAAAAGAAAAAAAAAGAAAAAAAAAAAAAAAAAAAAGAAAAAAAAAGAAAAAAAAAGAAAAAGATTTGAAGACAGAAAGATAAAGGATCAGAAGATCAAAAGATAAATGATGAAGTGGTAAAGCCATTTGTTTTCTTCAGTTTTCATGAGAGATCACTGCACAGTGATTACAATATATTAAACAAATTCCACCAGGCAGGGTAGACAGGTCACATTAAACTCTCTAAAATGCTCTTATGTAGACAGATTCATACAAGTTGGTCTACGGGACATAAACTGATTTAAAAAAAAACCCTAAACTAAATTTACCACCCAAAATATATTCTTTGAACTACATCACATACAACAGCTACACCTGCGTAATATTCCAGCGTTACCTTTCAGCACAATGCATATGACAAACTCTGGCACGTAACAAGCTCTTCTGCTGTAACAATTTTCTCTTTCCTTTTTCCTCTCTTCCCCTCCCCTCCCAATGCTTAACCATCCTAAAAGCATTCTTGGCTAAACGTATTCAACTCATTAAGACAGAAGTAAGGCTGAAAGATTCACAGAACAAGTTACATTTGCAGTCAACAGCGCTGCTCTCAGAACCATTGTTTCATGCAGTAATCAAGCAATCTTATATCACTTAAGCAGATCTTGAAGTGCTTCATAGATGAGCTTCATCATCTCCATTTTGCAGTCCAAGAAAGGGAAGCCCAGAGACTTCCAAGGTCACCTAGCAGACTGTATCAAGGCAAAAAGTGTAACACAGATCTTCCAAGATCTATTTACCAGACCCATTAATTAATGCCTTAAAACCAGGGCATTTGTTGTACTGAATTGCAGAGCTCTTCACTTCTCACCAGTAACTAAGAGATCCTTTGCAAGATGTGGAATTTGGCAATGGACCAGCTAAGCAAAACCAAAAATACTAAACTACTGGTATTTAATAATTTGTTCAACTACTGGTTATAACTGAGTTGGTAAGTTATACACTTCCTGGTATTCTAAGAAACTTATTGACTTCCTTTTTACAATACAGAACACAATAGTACTAACTTTTAACTGTAACATTTTTTTTTCAAACCTCTCAGACAAAAGTGGAAATACCATAACTGTTTGCATACACTGTGGTGTTTATAAATTAGTTTGTCTATATAAAGAACTCCAGATGATTTCAGTATGCAGACTGCCAGCACCTATAGATCTGCCAAAACAGATCAGTCGTGGGAAAAATAAACTTTGTATTCCAGATGTAAGAGACAGAGTTTTAAATACTGCCAAATAAAATGATAAGCGGGGAAGATTTTAAATGTGCTTCCAACAGAAATAACCTTGAAAACTAGTGTTTTAAAGTATTCTACCTTGGAATGCACTGGCAATAGGAACTACTACTCAGCTTTGTAGTACTATTTATTTTGCCTGTACAACTTAAAAATACTGTCAAAAGCAAACCCCTACTACATCCTCAAGTTCAGCCATGCCTCAGTTTCTCCTTTGTTCTACTCAGCTTCACTGAAGAACTCAAAACTCCTAAGCATCAGAGAAGTCAAAACCAATTTATTTCCATCACTCAAGTCCAATCCTTCCCTTTGCTTTTCTGCCAGCCTTACATGGAGGAGGAATAGACTCTTCCCTGACACTGCCCAGTGTCCCCCAATGCTTCATGCAGTGCTGATGCCCATTGCCACCAGGGAGAGCTACAGGGAGCCCAAGGCCTTGCTCTGCCCCAGGACCCTCAAGGCATGTGGGCAACTACTCCCACCATCCAGCTTCAGCAATTCACTTTTCTCCTGTGGTACTTCCAAGCTGAACATCCAAGGTTTTCCACAGCCTCTCCCTGGTTCGGTGGAGGGACCTCTGCTTCCTGCTGTCCCTTTCCCTTTTCAGCCCAAGCAATTTCTGTGCAGGACTCCCTCCTCACCATGTTCCTTTAGATAGTCCTGCCTTGGAGGGACAAGCTGCACAATAGGCAGCATGTACTTAAAGGTCTGTGGTACGCACCAACCTCATTCTTATTTTACATGCTTATCTGTTTTCTGGATCAAAGGGAGAAGAGCAGTATCCCTGTGGTTTCTAGCAATTTTTTCTGCATACATTAGGGAAACAGTCATGCCTATGATACCTCATGTCTGGCAGAACACGGCTGCTCAAGACAAGAGCTGTACTTCCTGAACAAGAAGGGCAGATAGAAATCTGTTACAAACTCACATTATTCCTCCCCCTCAGCCAACTGCTGCCTCTTGTCAAGCTCATCTGGAAATGACGTTCAGCTGATTAATCCTTATCAGGCATCAGCTAAGGCAACCAAACAGCTCTGGCTTGTTCAGAGGGGAGCATTAGAGAGAGGCAGCTCACCAGTACATCAATGTTCCTGTTTCACTAGCAAACATCCAAGAGAACATGAAAGCACTACGCAGCTTCCCAGGGCTGATAAACAACTCCTTCTCAGCTGGGATAAGAGACAATTGGAATACTGATTGCATGCCCTTGAGCAACGGGAATTTTCACTAAACATGCTGAGGAAACCTCTAGGGTAATTTCTCTGCAGAATACACAACAAACACTGCTATCGTGAAGCAGCAAAGCATCAAATCAGGATTAAAAATCACTAAGTCTTCAACAAAAGGACTTACTGCTTCTAATTTTCCTTTTGAACATTGCTCCAGATCCCCATCCTGTTCCATCTCATTATTCCTCATTTTTCCAGCTCCCCAGCTCTGCCAGACAACATACCTGAAGCCAACACAATCACGCCAGACAGCTTTACAGTGCCTCAGTCCCTCATTGCATAAAGGAAGACTGAGACTAACAAATAGGTAGAAGGTCTTGTTCAGGATGCCTTTTGGAAGGTACTGCACAGTTGGACAGACAAAACCATATGGCATGTGCTCTGAGCTTCTCTCAAGTACTCATGTTTTGGTCCCTAGCAACAACTACTTGCTGGCACACCAAGATAAGCAGATTTCACTCCCCACAGGTCCACAGCAGCAAAACAGGTGCTATGGCAGGGAAGTCCAGTCACAGCGGGACTCAGAAATAGTAAAATCCTTCCTCATTTAAGCATAAAAATAAAAATGCACAAGCCTGTAACAATCAATGTTGCCAATGTGTTCGAAATGCCACAAATTTTGCTTCGATAACTCAACAAATATGGCACTAATAGCCATTTCATATTTCTTATAATATTGAGAAATGAGCAGACAAAAACTTTAACAATAGAGTCTTTCCTCCACCAAAGTTAAAGCCTTATTGATTTTTTTTTTTTTTTATCACTAAGGATTTCTCCCCAAAAATCAGGAGTAACAATAGCCCATACCTACCATAAATCCTTCCCCCATGAAAAAAAACAATTCTTTCAAAAGGACACTATGAAAATAAGAGTCAGTGCAGCTGAAAGGTTTTATACAGAAAAGGTAATAGTGTTTTTTGCTAAAGATGATCAGAATTGTCATCTATCCAAGTATTTAAGAAACACCAACACCAGCACAATTAAATCTTTCTATTACACAGGCAGGACCAAGCAGTCCTCATTCTTACCCCAGAGTTCCCCGGCCTGACATGGGAGGACTTGGTGGTTTTTGTGTAGGCGGATTTGTTCTTGACAAGGTGCCAGTTCTTGCAGGCTGATTATTTCCATGCTGAAATAAGGGAAAACATGATTTTATTTTTATAACAGAGCAGCTCGATTATTGACAGCTTTTTTTTTTTTTTCAAGTGTAAGAATACGAAGTGAGAATTCCCAGACAGCTGTCAAACAGCAAGTTTTCAGCTACACACACAAGACAGACACAGGTAAATACAAAGAGTCTAAATACAAGCTTAATGTTATTTTTGCTATTAATTTACAACAGACATCAGAAAGGTAGGCAATTGACAGGTTCATGCACAAATCTCTTCTATCCTCTTTTCTTTAAAAGGAAGCCACATTAGTGTTCCTCTCCGTTTGCGTGTTAATCATTTAAATCAAACTTTAACACTGACAGTACAATACAGTCAGCATGGGCCCAGAATTTCTCAGTCTGCCCCTGCTATTTGACTAGTAGAGTTCAGGTTGTCTGGGAAGTCTCCTGCAAAAAATGTAAGTGAAGGAAATCAAGGCATCTACTGAATTCAGAGCAAAGCACTACATGTGTTAGATAAATTAATGTATCTAAGTATAAATGCAGAGGTCAATGTATCACAGATATATTGACACACGCTAAATGCTGTAAATAAAAAAAATTAAGTGTAGCATGTTTAATCTAAATATCCTATGGAAAGCAGAGGAGAGCATAAGAGAGCGCTAGTTTTCGGTTTTAATGGCTCTGCAGCCTCTACTATCAGTCACATGAGGCACTGTGGGTCAAAGGAGAAATAACACTTCTTACCTTGGCTTTTAGCCACTTAACGTTGGCAAAAAAAGGGGGGAAAAAGGCAGAAATTAATGGCAGATCCATCACAACTAATAGGACAGGTTAAACTACAGAAAATAACATTTAAAAAAACCATTTATGTCTATTGATAATTAGCTACATCCTGGTACACTAACAGAGATTTTACTGGCTCACTTAGTCATTGAAATTTCTGTGTCTGACTAAGTGGCCACAGGAAAACACTTGTATCAAAATTAAGCTCAGCTAAGCCTTGCCAGGTTTGTTCGCCAGGCTGCTCACGAGCAGCAAAGGGTTGAAAAGCCCTTCGCTGACCATTCAGGTCCAAACCCAAATCAATGCTGTTTCAACAGCAACGTGCACTTACGGATTCGTTCACAAAACCAGTTTCAGCTGTACAGCACAGACTAGACTTGCCTGTTGTTTTGACACTTAACCTTCATGTGTTTTGAAGAACTCCTAGCTGTTGCATGGAATGGTAAATAAAGAAAAGAGACTTTTCTCAAAGAGGATGAGCAGCAGCGCCTTTCACCTCTGGTTAATTGATTGAAATGTGATTCAAGCCAGCACAGCACCGGCAGCTCAAAACTGTCTTGGCAGTGCTCTGATTGTTATTCTGAAATTTTAGCTCTTAGAATCAAGTTATTATATGACTCCACTACATTTTTACAGCCTTCTTGATTGCAGGGGGGAAAAAAATTACAAAAACTAGGCCTCAAAGAAAATGACTGTAAAATTTTAAATAAATTCAAGTTGAGTTCTCTGATTTTATTTGGAGCTGAGGACTCATGTTTTTGAATGTGGAAAAGAATTACTTTCACCGATTTAAAAACAAAACAAAAAACCCCACACAAGTAAACACAAAACCCCAAAACATAAAATAATCCCAAATGCCTTTTTTTTTTTTTTTTTTTTTTTTTTTTTTTTTAGGTTGTTTGGAAATAAACTGTCACTTCCAGAACATGCCTCCTAGTGCACGGCTTTTCAAACTGCAGTTTGCACCACCTTCTCCTCCTCCTCCTCCAAGAAACACAGACCAGTTTAAAGGCATCCATGAACTCAGAAAAAAATAACTAAAACACACTATAGAGCAATGTGCATATGTGAGTTTCTGACAAGGTCTGCAAAACCACTGGAAAACAGCTGGGGTTACAAATCAAAAGAGGTTGAAAGCCACTGCCCTTAAGTTATTCATATTAAAAGAACAGAAACACAAACTCGCTCCAAAATTCAAATGAGAAAGTTTAGCTGTGGTAAGTAAATTTGAAGGTCATCCCATTCACTCCCAGTCTGGGCAGAGGTTCATCATCAGAGTGGCAGAATTAAGGCATTTAAACCACTACTGTCCCCACACACTTATTTAATGGATAAACACGAAGGCTCAGTTTCCAGGATGCCAGGGTAGTCTCCCAAGTATTGCATTTTTAAAACAGGGTTTTAGCAAAGAAATTTGCTTTGCCCTCTCACAGGAATATGTGACCCTTCCCCTTACTTCACCAGTTGCCAAGGGCAATGGCATAATACAAGGAATTTGTTAAAAGAGACTAAAAAGTAAACTCTTGGTCCTGTCCCTCTCCAGCAGCCATAGATAGAAACCTTTTAAAGGCTTAAAAGGAAGGGTGGCACGGATTCTTACCCAGCCCCTACTACTAAATTTGCCTGCCTCAAAAATGTAAAACCAAAAAGCTTCCTCTCCTTCCTTCCTTTATGCAGTGTCACTCAGCTCTTCTGGTGAGTCTTTCCACCTCCTCCTTAATCTCTGTTACATTCTGCCTCCGCGGCAGCAATAATATGAATATCAACATCTAGCAATGATTCAGGACTCAGTCTTATTTCAAACCTTTCTACTGCTAAGTACTGTTTAACACACTAAATGTGTATCTGAAGTCCAATAGCTCTTGACCTTTATACCATTCTCTACCTCCACATCACCTCTTTTGCTACCAATTAAACACTATACAGATACATGCACTTCTTTGCCTTGCAAAAGAATCAATATCTGTTGTCATACTGTCTTCTGTAAGTAAAAAGCTCTGTACATGTCCTCTGTTGCCATCAATATAAACAAGAGTCATACGGGCAGGAAAACACAGAAGGAAGGAACACAAAGGGAACGGGGATTCTTATGGGAGAGGAACTCCTGATCCAAAAGCCAGAAGTAAGGGAAAAAAGCAAATGCATGGAAGCAAGATGAAGCACATGGCTATTTAACCATGATTAATAAGCTAATTAATTAGGAGAAGACATTTTCTTGTAATTATTGTCTGAGTTTATGAGGACAACCTCGCTGCATTTCTTGGTCTGAAAACCAAATTTAGTCCTTTCTAAGCAATTAAAAAATGGCTTGGAACAGTGAACAGTTTCGGCAGCAAGGTCTAGACTTGTGATTTTAAAAAAAAACAGGAAAAAGGACAGCAGAAAACCAAAAAGCAAAGCAGGTACATGTTTAATGTAGGTTCAACTATCTGTCTACAAATGCCTCTAGGCCAGCCAGCCAGTTGGCAGAACATGACCATCACCAACTGCCTGATCACTACCGAGAAGGTCAGAGTCAGGAAGGAGGGAAATGCAGGGCATGAGGAAGAGAAGCAGCAGCATGCATAATCTTCACAGCTTGAAGAGGGAAGAGACTGTTCTGAGAAGGATCTAGAAAATAAGAGACAGGAGGTACAAAAGGAAAACTTAAGTCAAATGAAGAGCAGCGTTGAGAACTCCCACAGAAGCTGTAAGGAGCATGACTCCCTTCTCCTCCTGCTAGTTGTGTTACTGTACACACAGGAGTTTTCAGCCAGATACCAGCATCCTGGATGACGTACACATCAGAACAAAAACACAGTGTGTACACTTGCTGGGGATGCTTGTGATGTCAAGGCAGAGAACTAGACAGATCAGGATGTTCCCAGAAACAAGACAGCATGGTAACCAGCAGCATTGGCTGGGCTTTCTTGCAAGCATCACAGCAGAGAGAAGTTTTAAAGAAGCAAGCAGGACAATTCTGCCTTTCCAGGGAAAACCTACCAAGCATGTGGCAGTCCTGGATAAAGTTTTAAGGTTGTCACAAAATTAAGAGAAAGAAACCACAGTCTCAGGTTCGAGAAATGAATCAAACTTGCTGCATTTCCAGAAGATCACAGCTAGGGCAGTGGCACATCCTCAGGGTTTTGACAGTGTGGGAGAGGAGGCTGGCCAAGGACTGAGAGCCAGCAGAGGGCTGGAGAGAAGTAGTGTAATTCAGGCAGCGGGCAAAACAGGTGTTTGCAACAGCCATGCAAGGCTCACTCCAAAAGTGAGGCTGCTTCCAGAACTGATGCCAGGAATGCAGAGCACCTGGAATGAGAATTTTAGCTGGGGGTTTGGACAGGACAAGCAATGTTTTGGGACAGTCAAGCATTGACTGTAAGTACCAAGTATGAGGCTTACTTGCTTAAGGCAACTATTTTGCAAATTCCAGCATGCTCAGTTCTGGTAGTCTAAACAGTACAAAAATGCCTGCTGACAATGGCAGCACTGCAGCTTTCTGGAACCGAGGCCAAAGGGACAAGACCAAGAATGGCATAAAAAGGCTGGGTGTGAGGCAGTCAGAAATATCTACTGGTAGCCAAAGGATGTCCAGACATTTGAGGGACTCTGCTGGCTGGCCTTAGGAGGCAGCCATCTAACTGTTTTTAGTAGTTGCCATGCCACGTAGCACGTCATTGGGGAACATTAGTCATGATTCAGAGAACCAGAAATCTATTATTTGAGTTATAAACTGTGTTTGGAAAATTAGGGCTAGAGACATTGCACACAACTTATTTACACGGGCAAAGGAATCTGTAAGCACAGAAATACAAAAGGCCACTTGCACAGAGGAGCAAAGTCCTCATCACACTGACATCCAGCAAGTTTCTCCTGCACATTTCAGCTATGAACTCTCCAATTTCAAACTGCAGAAACTTCAAATCTCTACGCAGGTTTGTTATATTTCCCCTGATGTATGTCGCTCACTATTCCTCCAACTCCTGAATTTAGAGCCAGTTTCACTCTATAACCTGCCATACGTAGCGTCACTGAAAACCACCATTAAAGACCACCCAATATAAAGGGTGATCAGTGGAAACAAAGGTTTAAAAACTGCACTAGTCTAATCTGCATTAATAGTAAGTGTCTGGCAAACTCTGAAATTTAATATATATGCTCTATAAAAACAATAACCAACCTTAGATCCGTTACCTTTGACCAGTAATCACAGTCATCAACCGCAGTAGAAAAAAACATGATTGCTCTTGATGACTCTCTAGTCAACCTCCCCTTTTACTTAAAAAAAGTATTTCCTTTATTAGTCAAGGGAGAATTATCTGAGACATCCCTACAAAAAGACAGCTGGTCATAAGACCTGAACTGCTATTGTGTAATCTGCAGCTAGGCAATTCAATTGCCCCATAGGCATCCCCATAGATTTTTGCCCAAGACTGCCTCCTGTCTCATCAGTGGAGCAGTGCTGGAGTACCACAAGACGACACAGCACAAGAAAAGCAGCTGGAAGGGTACCTGTACATGAAGGTATGGGATGCCTGAGGAAAGGATACAGTAAAGCACCAAGTCTGGAACATGGTTTCTTTACAGAAATCAAGACATGGACTTAGAGAGAATGTGTAATTAAAGATGTTTTTCAGAAGGCAGACTGTACGTGGGTGTCAGACGTTCAGGGTAACACTTGAGAACTGCCATAAGAACTGCCACTAGTTCTGTGCAGTTTTAAATAAATCATTCCTGTGCCTCAATTTCCTTATCAGAATGGGTCAGAAGCCTTTTTTTGTTCTTTATTTCCTTATAGTCTATTGTAAGGCAGATTATTTGAGAAAACGTAGGTTCCAAATCAGTATTTCTTTCAAAATTGAACATGAGTAGTTAAGTCTTCAATAAAACTTTACCTTTATTTTTTAACGATATCTTCTCCCAGTATTACTTGCAACCTAGTAATTACATACTCTTCTCTTAACAGTAAACAGATGTAGCTTGTCAGTATTGCTTCTCTCTCCTTTTAAAAAATTTTTTTAGTGTCAAAATAAAGCAGGCAAAATTTTTCAAATCACATTTGACCTTATAATGTTTTTGCATATTAAACTGCTATTAACATACAAAACCTGCTTGTGGAAGACAAACTTAATATTGCTCCCTCAGTAGTCTTGTTCAGAGAAAGATACCTAGATTCCTGCCCTTAAATACTTCAAGTTTTTTGAATTGGGTTGGTAACTTTGAAATGTAGCTACAACAAAATAAGGTTAACATTATAAAAAAAAAAATTTCAAAATTAGAAAATAAAGAGACCTCACAGTTTATAGTTTTGTTTGCAACCAGAAAGGCTTGAAACCTACATTGTATCAGACAACAGTATGCACACTTCTGAACTTCCAGTAGCAAATGCCCCATGAAAAGCACAAAGGTCAACACTCACAAGAGAATCACTGGAGTTGGCAACAGGAAGAGTTACCTTTTCCCCTCAGATAAATGTTCTTTACCCTACAGCAATATTTACCTTTCGGCCATGACCCCAGAGGGATGATGTGACATTAATGAAACCAGCAACATGACATCCTTTGAAGCGTGAGAGTCTGATACAAGGACAAAGGCAGCAGAGGCTCAGGTTCAGGATCCCTGTCTCACTTTATTTTTATTAGAGTGAATTATTTAAAAGTTAATACTGATGTGTGGCTAACACACAAAAGGTCTTGTCCTAAAAGGGAAGCAGGCACTATTAGGTAGCCTTTCACCCTCACATCAGCAACTCATCTGCATTTTTGTTTTGCATCAACACAGATGTAAGCGTGAGGAGTGCAGGTGAGTAGGGCAGGCTGAGAAGTGTAACAAGGGTGACAGCAAGGCTCTCTCCTCTTTGATAAATTTTGACCCAATCCCTGCTTTAAGGGAGTCCTTCCAACATCCATTTGCACCAGAAAGTATTTCTGAATGCTTAACTCCTGTTTGACTTCCTGGGCTAGAAAGCTTCTTACAGTTTTAATGCACTGAAATGCAAGTGTTTTATGGTGATGAAATTCCACATTTTTTCTTCAAACAAAGTTGAAAAGCGATCTTCAAATACAATTCAAGTTTGGTTTTGAAGAACTATTAGTTCCATAACACAAACTCAATCTAATTACAGCTATTAGGCATTTCAATTTAACATGCATTGAACATTTTATCTGCCTTTACCATAAGGCATCATTTCAATTTCCTACTTAGCTGCTGTATTACAAATTGCTGCAATTCCACTTGCCTCTTATTAAAAAAAAAAGTAATAAATTCAAGAGCCAACTTCAGGGCTTTCAAGGCAGCTTCCAAGCTTCCTCCTCCTTCTCCCCCCTCTTAAACTGAGGATTTTCTGTATGAGTAATTGTATTTGACCTATTTATTTGCTGGCACAATTTTTTTTTTCCTTTCACAAAAGAAGGGGAAGAGAAGGAAGGAAATGTTAAAGTAGCTTCTGCCTAATAATTTTAAACCAAGCTCTACACAGGAAGGTAGGTTCTCACACCACAACAGTTACTCTTATTTACCAAGAATTACTTCAGCTCCATTCCCCTATCCCCAGAGGGTGACAGCTGAGCAACTACTTAACAGACCAGCAAAAATGCTTGCCTGTGTGTTTCTTGGAGCCATCTACACATAATATTTGTATTGCAAGGGATAGTCTTCTCACTACCAAACCAACTTTAAAAACCTTCCTGATTTTGACTGATGCTAGCCTTGGCTTCATAGGCACATAAATAAAAAAGCAACTTTACTCCTTTTGGAGGCTTTCTCTGTATCTGCCCCTGCAAGGGAAGGGGCAAGGGAGTGGAGCAGCTGGGGCAGCTTGGGGCTGCCATGGAGCTTTCAGGCCAAAGGAGAAAGCACCTCTGTGATCCTGGGATGCTCTACAAAAGCCTTTCCACCAAGAAACTGCTGGAAGAGGAAACAGCACTGCCCTTCCATCAGGGAGGAAACTTGGTATAGAGAGCAGCTGCTTACCATCACTGCCATCCCTACTCTCATCACCTGCCCTCAACAAAAATTGCTGCATACATGTGAGACAGAGAGGGGCATATAGAGCCTTTCTGCACACCCCAAGCGTAGGCATCTGCTTTTGCATCCCCTCTACACAGCCATGAGAAGCATCAGAGAGACAGAGAAAATAAATGGTGAGTATGCATAGGAGGTGTTTCTGCATTTGCTCAGATGGAAGATGTACAGAGGAAGACAGAATTTACTCTGAGAATTACCCATCTTTCTATTTATTTGTTTTTTTAAATTCTGCAAGACACTTTTTATTTACACTTTTTAAATTGCTCTAGGCAGAACTCAAACTTATTTCCCTGTAGAAAAAACATGGTTTCTAAAGCCTTATCGGACATGTTGCTGTCCAGCTTGGGGTGAAACCTTTTGTCAAGAAAATACAACTTAACAGATTCTGAAGCATCTTCTAAGACCGTTCTGGACAAGACAAAGTTTGTAGTTCACAGTGTGCTTCTGCCTAATTTGTACACTGAAGAGGCAACTCAGATTCCCAGTATCATTCATTATTTGTGCTGACCTCTAACAGGACCTAATCCAGTTTTGTAAGTTTCTTTGGTTTGATTTTCTTATAATATCACTAGCGACATCAAGGTTTGCAGACAAAGCAAGCGACTTCCTTCAAAGCTATGATCTGTGTCACACTCTTGGAATCCCAGTAATATGATGGCTAAAAACATGTAATTATTTCATCACTACATCAGCCTACTCTTCTCAGCAGTGTGTCCAGTGAATGTCAACACTGGTGAAGGTGTCAAATGCATGACAGCCACCTTGAACCATACACCCGAGGCCTGGCTGGCAGCTTATTTCATTTGTGTAACAAGTCTACATAGAAAATACCAACATAATTTTTCTACTAAGTATTTCATGCCTTCCA
This sequence comes from Antrostomus carolinensis, assembly GCF_000700745.2. Lineage (NCBI taxonomy): Eukaryota > Metazoa > Chordata > Aves > Caprimulgiformes > Caprimulgidae > Antrostomus > Antrostomus carolinensis. The sequence goes on along the minus strand of NW_010297688.1, from coordinate 11,333 downwards.
TAGTCATGAAACAAGACTTAAGCAAATCACTCAAAGAAACAATAGCAATATAAAATTTGTAGCTAACTTGTAATGAGTTGCTAATTTGGTTATTACCAAAAAAGCTATTTTACCTCTGAACAGACTATGTTTTTAAAATTGAATTAAACCACTAAAAGTTAAAAAAAACTCTAGTAAAAATGTTCCTAATGTTCCCTAAGATCTGCCTAGAAATAGGTAAACAGCATCTCATTTCCACCACCTAAACAAATAGGGTCATAACAATAGGGTAATAAAAATAAAGACACCAGTACTCCTGAAAACAAAAAATCATATTGGAAAATACAACTGCTACACCTTAACAGCTTTGGCATTTATGGATCAAGCAACCTGTTTTGAGCCTCCACAATACACGTAGTTCACCAAAGCATCAACTTCAGAGACTAATAGTAATCATTCTACTTTTAAAGTCTTCCACAGCACTTGATCCCTGGAGCACTTAAATGCAGAAACCAATACCCTGACATTGAATTAGTGGATTCCTGTATTCTCTATTCACAGAGCTCCCTCCTTAAATGCAGAGATTGTATGGAAAAAACGATCAGTTTCTCTGATCCCAGTATTTCTGTTTCACAGCAATTTAGGGCATGTCTTTCAGGCTTCTACATAGGATTGTGCTTCATCTAGTCTGGCTTAAGTTATTAGTGAAAAACAACCCCAGAAGTTACAGATTTAGTACAGGTTTAGCTACACACAAAATGAAAAAATCAGGTAGTCCAAAATCACTATGTTAATTCATAGCCTAGAGCTGTCATGGTATAGAGCTGCTTTCTAACTCGTGTTGGAATTAGACTCCTCTGGGCATTTGGAGGGTTACTACAAAGCAGGAGGTACCCTGGCACTCTTTTGTGTCAAGTGATTCTGAAAGATCTGTTCCTCAAGAGCTCAGTGATTCAAAGGGCACATGATGGGCTGATCTAGCTGCACAACTGACTGAACAGAGCACATCAAGCTTTAGAGTATACACTGGTGTTGAACAAAAGCTTTTTAATGCCATTCAAGGGAAGATTGTTGTGAACTGAATATACCTGGAATGCCTGCTCTAGCGGGACACAAAGCTATTTTTTTATAAAAAGATGCCCAGGGAGCAAAGGGTGTTGTATTAATTCGCTTCAACTATGACCATTTCAGGGGAGGTAGATGTTAATTTATGAAGGTTTTTATTTAGAGAAAAGGAAAATGAGGCTGTCCAAAAGCATTAACAGAAGTGAGACATCAAATGCCACTGAGATTTCAAAGCCAGCTAGCTGACTCCCTTTCTCCTGACCACCCTCCAAAGAAACCCAACAAAAAACCCCCCCCCCACTAGCCAGTTTACCCGTAACAGATGACTTATTTTTTCTCAATAACAACAGAAATAAATGGAGTGGCAGAGACAATGTAATCAGAGGAGGAAGGGGTGATAATTTTAAAAGTCAGCCTTGGCTTTTTTAACAAGTCATTAGCTTAAGATCATGAGCCATTATTTCCAGACACTGTGACTACAACTGACAGTCACAAGGTTATGGCAAACACTGCTCAAAAAACTCACTGTAAAACAATCCATTTTGTTATTGAAATGTTTGTATGTAGGAGCATATCAAACCCATAATCCTTCCTGCCATAAATGAACTACACATGGCAATATTGGTAACATTCTGTCCCGACCTTATCTCCTGGTGTGTGTTATAGGAGTCCTAAAGTGTACAGGTATTCTTACCTTTACGCCATGGCCAACATCATCCAGCACCGTGTAGTCTATAGGTTTTCGAATATACCTTACAGGACGTTCCATGTTCGCTGGCGCTATGATTTTGTGAGTTCTCGATGTGTTCTTATTGGTCGTCAAAATGCCTATCTCTCTGCGAGCGACCTTCTCTTTATGGATGTCCACAGTCTAGATTAAAAACAAGAAAGTATGGGTTTCTTTAGGCATTTGCTGTTTTCTTTACAGAGCTATCTATATATTTAGGCTTCGCTACTAGACAAAGAGTCTGAACAGAGTTAATGCTGCTGGAAGGATGCCAGTTTATTGACTAAATGAGTTTAATCTACATCAACATCATTTGAAAATTACACTTTAACAAAATAACCAATATTAATAATAAAATTACAATTATACATTACTGCTTTGACACTCTAAAGACACTATGCAGATACGGTACTTGCAGATTAACCCTCAATGTTCTTATGACTGACACTAGTAATAAATTACTCCAACTACAGAGCTGGGAAACCAGGACAGACAAGCTAAGCAATTTGCCCACAGCCCCAGAACAGGACTAAGCTTGGGAAGTCTGTGTGGTAATTTCTTTCAGCAAAGCCATCAGTGCATATCAGAGTAAGAGTCTGCACAGACAAGGACTAATTTCAGCACTGAGGCTAGTTTCAGTCGTACTGTTTGTAGCGGCTTTCCTAAAAGAATAAAACAGAGCCTTACAGATGGGAGTAAAGGAATATAAAATATCCATCATTCTATTAGAAAATACCTAAAGAGACAAAGAAAGGTCAATCCAGCAGCCTATGCAGGATCTAACTAAGCTTCACGTAACAGACACATGCTTCTACAAGCAATACAACCACCACTTAAACCTTAGCTGAGGGAGACCAAGTACAAATCAAGCATCAGATGCCATAGGAAATCCCACTTCTGGGAAGCCTATTTCAAGATTTGAGGATTTAATTTACTGGTTTAAGTACCTACTAGAACCTCAGTATCTCATTGCAAGAGACTGTATCTGACAAAACCCACCACTCCAAGTGACTTTGAACAAAACCTATCTAGCCACCACTTTTCTCACTAAGGAAAATAATTCTCAGTCTGCAAGCATCAATTCCTCCTGGAGAGACTGTCACAGAAACAGAGTCAAGGTTCAGAAAGAAAGAAAAATCCTTGTCCACCAGGACTCATTTTGGTATGTCTCTAGAAATAGCCTAATCTAAAATGGATATTGTGATGTGCAAGATTTTGTTTAGTAAATCAGAGTCAAAGACGAAGCACAGAATTAACTTATATTTTACTCTACTTCTCTATGAGGCACGATTAAAAAGCAAGGTAAGCAACCAGGAAGTGACGATTCCTGGGAAAGCCAGCATTCGGTGTTCAGAGTTCACTATGAAATGCCTTCAATTGAACTGGTTTTTTCATTAACTGGTACACATGCTCAAATAATCTTAAATTCTCCTGAGTAAGTATGGAAAGAAATAAAATCCTCCTTAACCACTTTGATACATGGCATTGCAAATTATAAGTGGAAAGACAAATGGAGAAGCACCTAAAAGCAGTGATACCAAGTAGGCTTGTTTTCATGGCTTAAAGCTAAGTAACAGACAACCTGTAACATTGCAAAAGGATCTTCTGCTTTGGAAGTACACAGAATCTTAACAGAAATAAGAACTGTAGTTTTCCAGAGCAATGTAAGACATTAGATGTGTATGTCTGCAATAGCTTATTTGGAATAAGTTAACTAAATATCCCAAAAAAGCTTTGGAGCAAGCTTTATTTCCTAAACAGCCATGCTCTGAAAAAAATCCCAAAGTCAGGAATAAAAAGCATCTTACCAAAGGAGACAATCCTATACATCAAGCATTTACCTCTACATCAGTATCAGGTATCAGCCACTGCATTCACTTTTGCTCTGGCAACCAATTTCATAAACAGAGCAAAGACTTCAGAACAAGACTGCCCACTACTGTATTTCTTTAACTCCACCTATTATCTGTTCTTTTCCTTTCAGAGACTAAAATATACACGTTAGTTCTGCCTTTTAGTTTGCTTTTGGCTTTTGAGTGCTGTACTGAGGAGTGTCAGATAGGCCAGACAGCTGCGCCGCCATTCAGAGGGACCTCGACAGGCAGGGAAGGAATAACCCCAGGCACCGGTACAGGTTGGGGGCTGAGCTCCTGGGAAGCAGCCCTGTGGAGAAGGACCTGGGAGTCACAGAATCAGAGAATGGTTTGGGTTGGAAAGGACCTTAAAGATCATCCAGTTCCAACCCCCCTGCCATGAGCAGGGACATCTTCCACTAGACCAGGCTGCTCAAAGCCTCATCCAGCCTGGCCTTGGACAAGTTAAACATGAGCCAGCAGTGTGCTCTTGTGGCCAGGAAGGCCAAATGTGTCCTGGGTTGTCTCAGGAAGAGTGTGACCAGCAGGTGGAGAGAGGTTCTTCTCCCCCTCTCCTCAGCCCTGGTGGGGCTCCACCTGGAGTACTGTGTCCAGTTCTGGGCTCCCCAGTACAGGAAGGACATGGAACTCCTGGAGCATGTCCAGTGATGTTTCAAGGACTGAAGCATCTTTCATATGAGGAAAGGCTGAGGGAGCTGGGCCTGTTCAGCCTGGAGATGACTCAGAGGGGATCTGATTAAAGTTTATAAATATCTAAAGGGAGAGTGTCTGGAGGATGGGGCCAGACTCTTCTCATTGGCACCCAACAATAGGATGAGAGGCAACGGGCATAAACTGCAGCATAGGAAGTTCCACCTGAACCTGAGGAAGAACTTCTTCACTGTGGGGGTAACTGAGCACTGGAACAGGTTGCCCGGGGAGGTTGTGGAACCTCCCTCCCTGGAGAAATTCAAAAACCATCTGGACAAAATCCTGGTTCATGTGCTCTAGGAGTCCCTGCTTGAGCAGGGTGGTTGGACTAGATGACCTTCAGAGGTCCCTTCCAACCTCAACCATTCTGTGATTCTGTGATAATCTCTCTCCCAATTCCTCTGTACAACCTGAACCCTTTTGTTCAATGATAATACCAGGTCTCAAAACTATCTTACAGAACTCTCTAATAATTCACAAGTCTTCATACTTTGTAAATACATGAGCACTGCACAAGTAAAAAAAAAAAATCAGTCACCTAAACAATATAGCAATATAGGAGACTGAGGAGAATGTAAGCTTAAGGCACACACTACAATGCTTTAAAAGAGAGTAGCTTAAAATAGTACTATGCCTCTGGAAAGAAATCTGTGCTCCTACTTCATTCTCACAAATAGAATTCCTTGCCAACGATAAATTTATTTTTTGTTCAGTACACCGACAAAAATGCATCTTTATACTAAGAATTCTCTTTAAGCTGATGTCAAAAGAAACAAAGCAAAGTCCTGCATAGGATAAGAAGATGCATCTTCTCCTAGCAGGTAGTCCATGAAGACTGACTTTTCCCCCCTGCAATGAACGATGAAAATTCTGTAAATTACAAGAGCAGAGTATAAGAAATTCCAGAAACAGATGCTGTACCACACATGTTTTGGAAAATCACTTAAGTAACCTTACAACAATTTCTTGTTAACAGAAAAAAGCCCTTAGAACAGGAAAAGAGCATGTATTAATTAAAACATACAGGTTATCCAAAATTAAATATAGAACAGCAATTATTGTAAAGTCTTCCCATGGATTTCAGTAACATAAACCAAGCAAAGAGAATGCTATCTGCACCACAGTGCAGGGCCAGAAACTCAGGGTGCACATGTAAATCCTGACAGGCATGCAGGCTTGCCTGTGCAAAAGACTAAGTCGCTGTTCAAAGCAAATGAGTCTGCAACTCTTACCACGCCCGGTACACTGGAAAAGCAAGGCAGTTTCTGCCCCCATGCAAAGCAGAGGCTCCCAGCATATGCTTTGCCCAGAGCAATATGCTGCCCATCAGCTACTAGACAGCAACTTGCTTCAAGAAGAAATTACTTTTTATAGATCTATAAAGACTGCACATTATTCATTGTTATGTGATCATTATGCAATACAAAGAACATATAAATAAAAACACAAAAAATAGCAATTGTTATCTATTTTCTTGATGTCAATGTGCAAGTTTATTGTTCAGTCATACCAAAGATTGAGAGGAGCAAAGTACAGCAAACCAGCCCGGCTTACCACAGGTTAACAAGCACTAGGAAACAGTCACACCAGCTTCAAGTACACTTGGCCTATGCTGAAACATAAATATCTAGCATAATTTAAGATCTGATTAATAGGGATGGGATTCTCACTCCTAGACAACATAATCC
>NW_010297688.1:0-5278 GCF_000700745.2 Antrostomus carolinensis | reverse complement strand
GAGAAAACAGCCCTTCCAAAAACATGCGTTGCCTTTGAGAAGTAAATTCAAATTAAAGCACCAAACAAAACCCTTTTCCAGGGGTGCTGGGTGCTAGGGACCATGCCAGCTAATCCCAGAAGCAAAGTTAAACTTGGAGGTTGAAGGAGCTGTTAATGATTAGCTGCCTCCACTATCTGTCTGCCTCAAACCACATGAAAAAAACAGTTGATCAACCGGATGCAGAGTTAAGTTTTAACTGTTTGCTTCCTTAGCAGCAGCCTCAAGGCCAAGTGCTGCACAGCAACGATACAGCAAATCCTTGTTGTTTTCTCTTCTTTGTGCTGTGGATGCTGCTCTACACACGTGCTAGAGGGTGCAATCCCAGGACAAACGCTTTACAAGGAACAGACTGTAGCACATTTGGCAAATCTAATTTGAGGATATATAAATATTTTAATAAAGCCCACATATATTAAAAAGAAAACCAACTTCAAATTTTGACAATCTTTTTAATCCCGAGCCACTGCAACTCAAATTTATGAGCCAAATAAACACTCACACAGCCACAGCTTCTCCCACAGCTGGTGAAGAGCCGGCAAGACAAGACAATTCACTACGCTAATACCACAGATTTACACCAAGCAAATACCCTTTAGATTTGTGTTAAATTAACCAAGACTCTAGAAGTGTCGTGCAGGAAAACTCCAGGTTTCCCACTCTGCTCCTCCCCAGCTCCACAAAATGAAACTGTAACAGCAGACAGCTCGCCTGGCAGAGGGGACAGGAGAAGCGCTGTGCGGTGCCACACAGGCATCTTACCCAAGCTGGAAAAAGCTGCCAGGCTTTTGGGAAGACTGGAGTAACAGCTCGGGGACAGAAGAACAGCTGCCCAGTCCTCAACAGTGAAAAGAGTGGCTATCAGGTAAAAACAGCAGACAAACAAAACCCCCCTAAAGAGAGTCTAAGATATAGTGCAGGAAGCTACAATAAATAAATAAATAAATAAATAAAAATTCCAAAGCACATAGACAAAAAAAATCCTAAAATTACACCACCATTTTTACTGTCAGTTTTTTAGCCCATTTCACACAATGGTTTTAAGAACTTTTTTTTTCCCCCCCACATAATGAATATCCTTCAAACAAACATCCTGAGCTGCACAGAGCTGCAAGCCAGTAACTTCTCATTTTGTCCCTAGGCTCACTCAGACAAGAAGGAACGTAGACTGAAACTCCACAGCCTTCCTAAAGCTGCCACTTTAGGGAAACCAAGGAGAAAAAGAAGGCCGAACAGCTTGTTATTAGCAACCATCTTCTGTAATTTTGACATTGTTTACCTTTTTCACTTTTTCAGTTTATAGTTGAATATAGGGTTGGGTCTGTTATTAACATTTTATTTCAAATACGTACAGCCCTGGTTACAGGGCAAGCAGTGTTACACGTATCTAAATGTTAGCAGAACAGATCAGAACAACTTTATACAAGCCAAACCACGGACCTAAGACATTAGCCAAGCATACAGCATGACCTGTTACCACTTCCCACCTCCATCTCCCCAGCGTAACTGGTCTCGGTAACCTGTTCTGCGTAAAGTTGGTGCTCTATTCCCATTCCACACCTCAAGTGCTGTGTGCAGTTTTGGGCGCCTCAACGCAAGAAGGACATCAAACTATCAGAGTGTGTCCAGAGGAGGGCAACCAAGAAAGTTGGTGAAAGGTCTCAAAGGCAAAAACTCAGGAGCAGCAGCTGAGGTCACAGGGTTTGTTCAGCTTGGAGAAGATGAGGCTGAGGGGTGACCTCATGGCAGTCTACACCTTCCTCAAGGGGGGCAGCAGAGGGGGGGGAGGGGGGAGGTGCTGATCTCCTCTCTGGTGACCAGCGACAGGACACAAGGAAATGGAATGAAGCTGCATCAGGGGAAGTTCAGACTGGACATTAGGAAAAGGTTCTTCACCAAGGTTAGTCCGTCACTGGACGGGCTCCCCAGGGAAGCGGCACCACGCCTGTCAGTTCAAGGAGCATCTTTGTCATATGGTTTAGCTTTAGGAAGTCCCTGCGAGGAGCAGGGAGTTGGACTTGATGGTCCTTATGAATCCCTTCTAACTTGAGATGATTCTATGCTAAAGTCAGCATTATCGAAAGGCAAGTTAATGGAGAGAACAATATTTCATTCATTCTGTATCTGAGAGCGGTGAAATTCCCTTCACCAAAGGGCACTGCTGGCAGTGTAAGACAAAATAATGGCCTAAGGAAAAAAAAAAAGTGGGATGGGGGGGGCGGGGGGGAAGAGATTTCTAGTCAAAGACAAGCCAGTTGTAACACTAGATTTGATGTATCAAGCCAGGCTGCAATCCATCAAATATGGTTATCTCCTTTCAGCAGAAACTGTTCCTGATGTTACACAAAATACTGGGCAAAGACACAGGTTTCAGACTGAACCTAGTCAATAAAACTATACGTGGGATAGTGAGTGGTACAGAGAGAGGAGTTTACTTTCCCTCCTCAATCTCTGAGACAATTGTCTGGATTCCAAGCTAACTTGTTTATGTTTGAATACGAAAGTTAAGATCTGTTCTACCAGCTGTAAAAATGAGCTGCAGCTTCAGATTAGTTGCTCAAAGTAGTAAAACACACATAGTTGAATGTTACAAACATTATAACAAATGCCAACAAACATTTTCTAGTAAATACATATTTTCCATTAAGTACTACAAGCTCATGCACCTAGACCATAAATTGTAGTGTTAACCAAAAGAAACATAACTTAAGAAACAAACACTAAGGTGTTTTCAGCATCCCTTAACAAAGAAAAAAAACAAACCCTCAATCTTTGCAATTTGTTCCTAGACTCAGCTTTACTCTTAGCCCTTACCGTCGCTCTCCAAAACTGCACATTTCATAGTCTTGCCATATAGTTTACACAATAAGTTTCCCTGAAATGAAAAAAAACCCCAACTGATGAGACTAAGAACGTTAACCTCTTCTGCTTTAGAAATATAGATTTATCCTACTGCTACTTCAATAAAGCAAGCATATTTAATATGATTTTTAAAGTAAATGAGTTATGGTTAATTGAATAACGGCACTGAAGAGATCCTGGACAACACACATTGTACAGGAAACCTGCAAGGAAGTCAGTCTGGCCTACAAAAAGGACAATAAAATCCCCAGGTTTAATGAACTTAGCCAGACAGCTAACTTCCTCAGAGAGAGCATCATTTTATGCTCTTATTTTGTGGAGGAAATTCAAAAGAAAATTTAGTATATTAAACACAGGAAAATGTGAACATATTTACACTGTAAGAGAAGTACTCTACAGAAAAGATCAATTGCAGGTTCAAAGCACATCAGGCATGAAAAAGCATAAGTGAGTAGTCTGGGTTTTTTAAGTCATCATGTACAATCAGATATCTACACAATATTATAAATTATATCTTTTAATAACTTCTGATGAAAGTGCTTGCACTTAAAAGTAATTTGACTTGGTTATTATTGCTTATGTATTGTCTGATCCCCATCAAGATAGTGCTCAAGAAACTCAAGAATTTACCTACAGAAATAATTTCTTTCCATCTTTTGTCCAGGAGAGCCCAAGTGGTAAGCAAGCCTGGTCTCACTGGAGATGCAGAGCACCAGTGCAACTGGCACTGCTCACCTTTGTTTATCATTCCGCACACACTCATTTATCCCATGGGGATCTTCTCCAAGGCATGAAGCTCTACTGGCACTGGGAATTGTAACTGTCAATTCCATTGACTAGGAACAGTTTGAATACCCCAGCTGTGTGTGCCCCAACTCAGTTACAGACCAAAACCAGGCAGTTTGGTGGGCACCTGCCTCTTCCCAGTTCTTCAGCACAGACACCTGGTTAACTTAATCAACACCCAAGAAGCATATAAAGAACACGAAAAACTTCGACAGAAGAACTGCCCTGTTACCAGTGACTGGTGGGGCCAGTCCTGTCTCTAAGGCAGAAAACTGATGAAACCTTTTATCACGTCCAGTTAGAGATGAGTTGGGTGAAATTCAACTCCCTAATTGCTGTGAACAAATCTTCATATGAAGGTACCACACTAGAAGCTTTATACTGGTTATCTTGCACTTTCAAAGTAAAAAGGGGAAGGTCCTCCTTACCATCCCCCCTCACCCCAAGATGTGAATTCAAGATATCTGTAACAGCACCTTGGAGAGTCATCAGAATCAAGTCTGCTGAAGTACCTGTCAATTTATTGGCCTATCCACACAACAAAGCCAGTACTAGCAACAAGCCAGAGTTACTGGAGAAGGGGGGGGGAAGGTGCTTTTTTTTTTTTCAGTTCCCCAAATTCTTTTGAGAATATAAGCATTTCAAGGCTTTACTATTTCACATATACAATCCTTCAATCCAATTTTCACTAAGGCAAACAGTCAGTTGCCTAAACACTAGTGTCTAATGTCATCTGAGAATCCTTAGAATATCCTGCCATGCCTTCTGAAGCTGCACCATGAAAGACAGGTCTCCTGTCACCTCTGAAGCATTTAGACCTCTAAGTTGCACCCTGTGTGTTTGCTGTTTGTGGTGCTGGCAATGTAGGAGGCAACTGAAATAGATTTAAGAGTTGTATTTCCAGAGCTGCAATTCCAGCCATGTTTTCTTGTGGGTTTATAGGCAGAAGTTTCTCACACATTCTCTTCAGCATACAGACAAGTTACAACAGTAGGACAAGCTCTTCAGAAAGCACCATCTCCTGAAGTCACGGTAAATCCAGGCCTCTTAAGGTGAAAGACTAGAGGAGCCAGATAAACCATGTCTCGTAATCTGGTATGTCACCTTCCTTCTCCTGCAGAGAGGGTTCACAATCAAGAGCTTTTATAGATTAACACAGTGAACTGAGGCCACTGACACATACACAGCAACTTGCACAGTTTATGTAAGATGTTTGCCATCATAAGAAGGGGGAAAGGCACCACAGACCAAAGGAAAAATAATGAAAGGAATACTACATTTTATTTCCAGAGGTAATACATATGTAAACACACACATTTTTATATGTTTATAAACACACACACACACACATATATATATATATATATATAAAAATATAAAAACCCACAATGGTAACAATGCATTTCACTAATATCATCCAATGTCGGGAGGGTTGAGAAGTGGTGGTTGTGTTTACTTTGAGAGTTTATCACTCAATTCCTTCAATTATGTCTGAACACAGATGCCATGCCAGCCTAACCCTATGGAGCTAGTCCTTCATTTATGAATTCAAATGTTTTTCTTTATATACATGTGTTGGGTTGCGGGGGCC
>NW_010297687.1:13841-15618 GCF_000700745.2 Antrostomus carolinensis | reverse complement strand
AACAGGCCCCCTGCCTGTGTCTGCACCACACGCAGCCAATTTGGAGCAGTCACCAGAGCCTGGGAGTCCCGGCACACCCCCGCCTGGGGGTTGTTCGTGTGACTCAGAGACACCCACCCTATGGTCTCCTTAGGCTGGGGAGGACAAGCGCTGGTGTTGTGGGGGTAGCTGGGATCATTACACGTGATTTTGTGTCTCCTGGCTGCATTACAAACCTCCACCTCCCCGAGCAGCCAGCCCTCGCACCACTCCGTGTCTCTCCACCCAGCACTGGCAGCTCTTCCCAGCGCTGCCTCCCTCATGCCTTCTCCTCCTTCCCACCTTCCCATCCCACCCTCCCTCCCCGTGCAAGCCACGAGCGCTTACACTCATCCCATCCTCTGCCCCAACTCTTCTCGATTTATGATTTATCTGCCAATCCAGAGGCACTCGGACCCCAAGTCATAGGGGAAGGGCTGGGGGTGGCTGTCCCCTGGCCTTGTGGGGACAACCCAGAATACCTGCAGCCTGCAAAGGTGCACCAGGGCAGATGTCCCTCAGCAGCAGCCAGAATTACCCTGGAGGTCCCAGCAAGCAGTCGTGAGGGGCTTTAGCTGTTTTCTTCAGGAGATAAAGGGGTTCAGCTCCTCGGTGGAGGACACGCACAGGTCTGAAGGTAACACCAGTACTGCAGCACCTGGAGACAGCATTTCGTTCTGGGCAGGCTGATGATGCCTTGGGAGAAGGGGAGTCACAGGCACTAATCCCCCAAGAAAGCCTTTCAGACCCCAAATGTTGGCTCTCCTTGTTCCCAGCGCTCTCCTCAGGAGATAAAGGGGTTCAGCTCCTCGGTGGAGGACACGCACAGGTCTGAAGGTAACACCAGTACTGCAGCACCTGGAGACAGCATTTCGTTCTGGGCAGGCTGATGATGCCTTGGGAGAAGGGGAGTCACAGGCACTAATCCCCCAAGAAAGCCTTTCAGACCCCAAATGTTGGCTCTCCTTGTTCCCAGCGCTCTCCTGCCTTCTCCCTTGCTTTGGGCACAGACGATGCTCTCACAGCTTCCTCTGGTCAAGCCACCCACGCCCTTGCTCAGAGTCGGGGCTCATTAGCCTGGTTGCACCAACCAGGACATGGAGAAGCAGGATGGGACACACCAAAGATCACAGAAGGTGGGACACCACCACGAAGTTACAGGGGGCTGCACAGTCGGACGTGATGCTTTTCCATCACGTAACACCATGTCCTGGGCGAGGCTGAGGGGAGGACTGCAGGCCCCAGACCTTCCCCACACAGCAGCTGGGCAGCATCGTCACCCCCAGGCATCCTGCAGTGGTGAGGTGACAGTTGTGCAGCAAATCACTGCATTTGGCGCCACGGTGGGTGAACGCGCTGCGGTGGGAGCACTTGGGATGCTTTGGACTGTCTCCCCCAATGGCATCTCTCGGAATTCTTCACCTCTGAGATCACAGATCAAGGCAGAGTTTAAAGCAGTGGCCAGATCACTCCTTCACAGACCCAGAACAAATACACCAAAAGCTTCCCCTGTGTGTGCGCAGATTAAGTCGTTAATGAATATTTTTGCTAAGCATCAGAAATCTGGCTGGCTTCAGAGCACAGCTCAGCCAAGACATCGGAGATCTGGCTGAAAAGATTCCACAGCAACAGAGCCAGAGGCCTCTGTGTGCTGGAAGGACACACTGGAGGGAACTGGGGTTGTTGAGCCTGGAGAAAAGGAGGCTGAGGGGAGACCTTCTGGCTCTGTCCAAGTGCCAGAAAGGAGGGTGGAGAGAGG
>NW_010297687.1:1399-13685 GCF_000700745.2 Antrostomus carolinensis | reverse complement strand
TGGATTCTCTGATCTCAGAGGTCTTTTCCAACCAGGACATTCTGTGATTCTATGGTTTAATGTTGGACTTGGCAGTGTTGGGTTTATCTCGAGACTCGAGGATCTTAAAGGTCTTTTCCAACCACTGTGATTCTGTGATTCTGTGGTTAGTCCTGCAAAACTGCTCTGGGGCTGAGGGTACCTGATGCCCCAGGGGGAAGCTTTGGTCCCCATCTGCTGTCCTGCCCCAGCACAGCCAGGAATGTGCCCGGGAAAGGGGCTGTGCCATCTGCTGCCTCCCCAAAAGAGAAGGAGGAAACCCTGCATGGATGCTCAGCCAAAGGGCAGACACCAGCCAGACACAGGCTCCTGCTCACTCCTGTGCAGAAAGGAAGGACTGAGATCAGCACACCTGGGGCAGGTGAGCCGAAGGGATGAGGAGCATCGTGCTTCTCCAGATGCACCTTTACCACATGGTCCAGCTACACACCCAGTGCCAGAGCAACCTCACCACAGTGTGATGGCACCTCACCAGCCTGACCCTGCACCTGCCTTTCCAGAAGAGTTAATTAGCCCAGGGCACTAATGAGGCTGGAGCAGCTGGGGTTCAGCCCCGTGTCCCAGAGAGCGGCTCTGAGGAGCAGCACGGCTGCTGCAGGATGCCAGTCCCAGGCTCTGCTGGCGCTGCCTGCAAAGCGGGGGATTTACATTTGATTTGTGTCTAATTTGGCAGATCAGCAGCGAGGATTCCTGAGCTGTTTACTGAGACGGGTGTAAGAAGGCGTGTGCTCTGGGTGTGACACACACACACACCCCCTGCAAATGCAACTTTAAGCTTCTTTACCGAGAAGGCAGAAATTTGTGAGGTTCTGTAAATTACTGAGGATTGCAAACTATGGGTGGAAAATGTGGACATTCAGCCAGTGTGTGCACACGTGTGTGTGTGTGTGTGTGCACGTGTGTGTGCACGGCTGGGTGCTGGGCTGGCACAGCCTGGGAAAACCCAGGAACAGTGGGAAAACTGGGTTTGGCAGGGTCTTTGCTAGCAGAGGTAAGGCTGAAAAGCAGCAAGCCCACCACACAAGGGTAACTGGAGGTCTCCATGCCCACTGGGGAAAAGAAAGGGGTCTGCAAAGAAGGAAAATTAAAAAAAAAGGAAGATGAAACCATCTTGGTACACAGCAACCTTCCCTGTCTCACATTTTCCAGGCACAGCGCTCAGGCAGCTTTACAAATGTTAATTAAGACTTGTGCCCTTCCCTAGGGATGCACTGAGGTATTACAAATAACAGTATTAGCAGGAGCATCGGGACAGACAAATTAATTACGGGTAATATTTGAAAGATGGAAAGCTGTTGGGTCACACTGCTGGCTGGGGAGATGGGCAGGACAGGGGGCAGGTTGCAGCCCCCGCGGTGATGGATGAAGGCTGCTCGTCCCCTCAGCAGCTCGCTTGGGCCAGGCAACCACTGCACGTGCAAGGACTTATCCTGCCTTGGCTGAGACCAAAGCCTGACTTGCCCAAAGCCCTGCAGCTGGTTTATGGAAAGGCTGGAAGTAAAAACCAAGTGAGGAACACAAAGACCTTCTCTGCTGGAGGTGAGGAAGGGCTCGGCTGGCTGGTTGGTAACACCAGGTCCAAACCTGGTGCTGGACCAGGTCTTTGCTGCCCAGACCATGGAGGTGGCAGCTCGAGGTGGGCAGAGCTTGTGCCCTCAGAGGGCTGCTGTGTTTTGCCACCATGCAAAGAAGGTGCTGGGGATTCCAAATGCTGGTGACAGGTCCAAAGAGGCAGTACACATCCCACCTCTACCCACCACAGGGATTTCAGGGTGCTGCCAGGGATGGGACCAGTGCAGATCCCTTCCACAAAGTTCCCTGCTGAGACTCTCCAGTTTGAGGAGACAACAGCAAAATTTGAATTGAATCCCTTGGTAATGATGAAGTTTCCATGCTCGGGGGATTTGGGGAAGGGAAGAAGAATTGCCATTCCTGTGCAGGAATTAGCAGTTTTGTTTTAATAATTCAGGCATGTTTGTGAGGAGAAATGGGAAGTCAGGAGCTTTTCCCTCTGCCCTGCTCAGTGCAGGGAGAGGAGAGCAGAGGATCCCTGAGGCAGTTGTTGCCATGCTGCATGCCACTGCCCTGGACATCAGATGTAAGACCCCCACCATGAGTAAATGCTGCATGAATGCTCCCCACATGGCCTGGGGAATGAGCCAGCAACTTTCCCAGATGTTTCACCCTGCTTTTTTTTTTCAAACTGTTTGGTTTCAGCCTTTGTCAGGGGGAGGATATGGTCAGAGGTACACCAGGAATCAGCCCGGCAATGAGCACATTCATAGTTATTTTGGGAGACCAACTGTTTGCATGTCACACCGTTCCTCGTGTCCAAAAAGAGCCAACAAGGACAGTGGGGAAAAAAAATACTGCCCTGAGATGTGATGCAGTCCAAGGTCGGATATGATCTGGTCTGATTTCCTGCGATTCTCTCCTCTCGGCAGCCCGCACGGGTCCCAGGACAACTCAGGCCAGCGCGGGGACAATGGCCGGTGCGCCCGTCCCGTGCCAGCAAAGAGCCCTATCAGATCTTGAGAGGGAAGAGGGGGCTGGCCGGGCTCCTGCAGCTCCCAGATACAGCCCTGCATTGTCTGGAGCGTTTATTTCCATCTAGTTTTGGCAGCCAAGGTCCTTGGGATATTTGGGTGAGGCAACTCCTGTTGTGTTTGACTTCCATTTCCCTTCCTCTTCTTCTTTTTTAAACAAAGCCATTATCACTGCCCGGATCTTACTGCTGGAGAGGGTGAAGGGGGGGCTGATGCTGCCGGTGAAAGCCCTTCCCTTCCCGGCACCCTCGGCAGCTCTGTTCATCACCTGCCAGCCCGTGGCAGCCAGGAACACGCTGAGCAAGTGGCCACGGAGGCCACTAGGCTGCATTCTTGGAGCACTTTTGGAAAAGTCTGTGGCTTCTTCAGAAAGATCAAAAAGAAGACATTTATTCCAGCCTAGCAAAGTCCTAGCTAAGTGTAAATGGACAACAGACCGATGGATTTGAGGTGGGGTGAAGGAGGAGAGGAATCATGGGGCTGATGCCACCAAAGAGGGGATGAAGTGGTCTGGCTGGGGGCACCTGGAGGATGCTGCACAGAGGAGAATTTAACAGGAGAACTGGGTCATCTCTCCAGCAGGCCAGCTTCTTCAGGAAGGAACAGCAGCACATCACTGGAGGTATTTGAGAACAGCCTTGGCCAAGGCCCAAGGCGAGAGACTTTCCAGACCCCTAATCCAGCATCAGAAGAGCAAGAGCTAAATAGCACTGGGAGAAACGCCACTCTCAGGAATGTGCTCTCGCACAGGTAATTGGTGCAGGCAGCTTCTCTGCTTGACTCTACCTCTGCCTGCTCCTGGGAGCAAAGATGCTCGTTAGCTGGAGCAGTCACCAGCGCGATGTACACACGCACGCGGTCGGAGAACACAGACCGACCCTTTTTTCCATCTTACACTCCTCCGATGCTTTTTTGCTCATCTGGAGCTGCTGTTTTGCTCATCACTCCTCTCCCAATGTGTTCCCAGAGTGTGCTCAGCCCTTACTAATTAAAGCAAGGGTAAGGAGAGGCAGTGGTGTGTGCGTGGAGCAGACATGCAGAAGCATGGATGCTGTGAGTCAGGGAGCGCTCCTTGCCAATTCCTCACATATGCTTTTGTACTCACTCATTGTTTGGCTGCTTTATTTTTTTTCCCAAAGAGTTAAGCAGATGGATGATGGGAACACTCACTGGATGTGCCTACGAGTACGCTGAGCCTTAGAAAATCCACTCCATACCTCGGTGGGAAAGCTCTTCGAAGGAGAGCAGAGGTGGAAGGGTCTTGTTCTACTTGCGAGAAGTGTGGGGAGAGACGTGGGAGGCAGATGAATAGCTAAGTGGGAGACTGGTGGTCTATGCCTGATGCAAGCCACAAAGCCCAGGAAAACCAAAGGTATGTCATGTTGGAATAGATCCTGTTGTCTGTGGTGAGAAGCTGCAGCAGTTTGTGTCCTGGGGATTAAATACTGTGGGAGGGAGCTCTGGCTGGAGAAGGGCTTTGCACAGGAGACCCTCGTGCTCCCGAGTAACATCATCAGTGAGGCAGAGGATGGTCTTCAGCACCCTCCAGAGCTTCTGGACATGGCTCATCAAAGCTTCAGTCATCTTTCCTGAAACCCTCCTTTTGCAAGAGCATCTTTGGATTCCCCTGGGCCCATCCAACGCTGATCTCCACCCCAGCTGCAGCAATGCAGAGTCACCAGGCCAGCGAGAGCAGCCCCTGAGCCTCAGCCCCAGGCTCACAGTGCAGCTTGGTCTTCTCCTTGAAGTCTGCACACATCGCTGCAGGGGACCCCGCTGTCCTCTCCTCCTGGGATGTGGCACCCAAGGCCACAGAGGAGGACAGGAGCTCTTGTCTCCAGCACAGAGAGAATTTGTGCCTGTGCCCATCTGCAAAGCAGATCTGATGGTGGATGGGAAAGGGTCTGTGTCATCAGCCTGCCCAGATGAAAGCGAAATGAGGGAGAAGAGGTGCAGAGCATCCTAGAAGCCCAGAAAAATTTCATGGCAGGGTTTTATTTGGGTCCCTCATCTGCAAAAGGCATCGTGGTGTAATGCAAACCCCATGCACGCGATCCTGCGACTGGCCAACTCTGCCGGTGCTTAAAATGCACACACAGAGAGGACGCAGGCAGATGCAGGAGGCATGACGGAGAGGAATTAAGACTGAGAGTAGCTGTAGCAGAACAGACACCTCAGATGGGATCAATGTCTGCTTTAATGCAGAATACTTCTGCCTCACAAATGTCTCATCGTTTCAGGCGGGCACCGGGTTTTGGCGGCAGGATTGTTCAGTGAGGTTCATGTGCAGCAGCTGGACGCAGGCACCGCTCCTGGGTTACATTTGTGGAGAGCTCTGTGAAATGCTTTAACAGTCTAGAATAAAAAGGCCCATTTTCCTCCAAATGAGGGATTCATGGGGATATTAACACTCCCTTATCACTGTTGTCGCTGCAGAAGCACATGCACCTCATCATCTGCAGCTTGCCAGGGAGAGAACAAACCGTCCTCCCACACTTCATTTCAGAAAAGTGCCTGCTAACATTATCTACACATGCATTGAGCTGGTGGAGAGAGATGCCAACGTACAGATCTGGCATTAAACTCAGCCAGGGAGAGGCAGGCGCTGTGCTCACTTACAAGTGGGCGTGCGAAAGCTGAGCAATATACCTGCAGAATATTCCACTGTCACTGGTTTTCTACCCATCCCATTTCTGGTTTCTCTCAGAGACCATGGGAAAAAGCTTCAGGCCACCCAGCATGCAAATGCAACACACAAGGGCAGCGAGAGGGATCTCATCCAAGCTGGATGATGTTCTGAATGTAGGTATGAACCAAGCTTCTGTTTTTTCCAAGCTGCTTGGAAATAAACCATGATCTGGCTCAGGCCTTTGTTCTGCAACTCAACTCAAGCCTGAGCTGATACAGGCTGAAAATGTTTGGTTTGCTCTGGCTTAGAAAGATGCATCCAACAGCCTCTCGCCCGCTGAAGCTTTGTTTTCATCTCAAATAGCAAGGTGCAAGGAGAAAAGCCTTTGTTCTGGCCCTGCCTGCGGTTTTGGTTCAAGCAGAGCCAGGAAGTACATGAAATCTCAGGGGGGAGGGAGATCTTTCAAAGTTTTCCAACCTAATCTTCAAACCAAAGATCTGTGCAATATGTCCAGATGAGCTGCCTGAAAGGCTTAAAACTTGCAAACCTCTGGAGACCCATCACCAGCTCTTCCAAAGCCTGGCCTGATATTCTGCGAGAAGTGGCACTGAGACCAGCTCCTGACCGAGGAACATGGCATAGCTCCACCAACTCCATTTAAGCCACACCAGACAACCTCTTTCATAGTCATTAAGACTTTCTAAATACCACAGAAATGCCAGAACATGCATCCAACTGCAGCAAACAAATCAGCGTTGGCCAAGCTGGGTGCAGCCTTGTGCGTACGCTGCTCACACGCGGGTGTGACACTAACATTGTGATTTCACTGGTCTGCTGAGAGCTCTGCCTTTGGATATGGATGGAAAGCTGCTGGCCACAGCCACCAAATAAGAAATGCCAGGGGCCTGTGTCATAGTCTGACATACAAACAGGGATAAAAACCCCTCTATGCACACAATGTGCCACAGAGCACGTGGTATTTATCCATGGGGGTGATACATTGGGACAGCAGGCAGACAAGACCAAAATTCTCCAAGAATGAACCAAACAAGCCATGCAGAGAGCTGGCCATTTCCTTCCCAAACAGGCTGCTCATTGCACGTGGCTTTAATGTGTCTGGGAGTTTGGGAAGTCCAGCAGCAACGTGGTGCTTACAGTAATGCTGGGTGCAAAGCTACGTGTCCCAGGAGAGACAAGACTGTAAATGATCCCAAATTCCCCAGTACATCCCAGTTCCACCCACTTTACAGTTCTCCTGACAAGAGATGCTCAGCTGCTCGCTGCACAGATGATCCCTGGTGACCTCAACACCACAGAAGACTGCTGGAAGTTGAGACCTCTGCTTGGAGGGTGTCGCATGACTCCTGTCCTGCCTGCTCCCCGCTCCTCCTGGCTCTGGCCTCACCTCCTCCTTCCCGGGACACTCATGCCAACAGCACCCAGAGCAGTTCCCTGCCAGGAAACATTCTGTTGCTACCTGTAAACAGCAAATCACAGTGCAGAGTGAGCAGAAATGCCCTATAAAGCAAATAAAAATCTTAAACTGCACAGAATCTCCTGGTCCAGCTTAACTCTCTATATCCCAAAGTGGGAAGGATTTGAATTTTCCTTCGGAAAAACTGGATGCAATGGAAGAAACCATTCATTGGGCACCAGCAGAGCTCACAGGAGCCCTGGCCATGATTTGTTTGCTCTGTGAGGTTGACTTGAACTTGTTCTCAAAGCCGCCCTGGCTTCCCAGAGTGATACCCGGGTGCTACGGACATCACCCAGCGCACAGCAAAGCCTGTGCTGCCCCAGGAGCCTGCACCCCACCTCTGCACCTTTCCCTGGGGATACGGATCTCTCAGCCTCTCAGGCAAAGGCATGAACAACCTGAAAGTGAAATCCTTTAAAAAAAAGTCCTAGGGAAAGGCAAAAGCCTTGGAGATGGGCTCCTGCTGCCCCAGGGAGGGGGGATGAAATGGGACCTGGTGAGCCGGCGTCATCTGCAATTCCTCCATAGGAATGAAAAAACCAGAAGAAAATTACTAAGAATGTGGGACACAGAAACAGAGCTGTTTCTAAACAGGATGCTTTTAAAGCCTTCCAGGAGGCATGTGCTGGTTCTTTAATCCCCATCAGTTCATTTATACCTAGTAACTTTTTACTGCTGCCCTATTACATCAGGCCCCATAGGGACAGAAGATGGTGGTGGGACAAACTCAGGAAGTTGGAAATTTCAGGGGGAGATTGGATGAGTTCTGTAGGTCCTTGATGTCACCAGCTCTACTAGAGTTCAACTTTTTTATTTGAATACTTCTCCAAACTTGTGCAACCCCTCAAGCCAACAAAACGGGCTGGAAATGTGGCAGCAGGAGCTCGCTGGAGTTCTCACCTCCCTTCTGCTTTCACTCCAGCCAGGAATACCAACAGATGAGCTGGTCTAGTCAATGGTGAAAAGTGGGCAAGGAGGTGAGAGAGACCTTCCTCAGCTGCCCAAAGGTTTGTCATGACTTTGTCCTGCAGATGAGTGTCTCTGGGGGCTCAGGAGGGTTGTCACATTATCTGCTGCCCAGCGAGGCACAGCAGTTCCCAGGTCCAAGAGGTTTACAGCTCTGGGAATGCTGCAGGAGAACTGAGCCTGAGTCACACTCAGCCAAACCGCTGGCACAATCAAAGAGTAAGGAGGGTTGTCAATGTTATTAATGCTAAACACACTCATGGTTTAGGAAACAAATTCCTCTAAATAGTGTACCTGGGGCTGTCAATGGGACCAGGCTGGCGTGGAGTCCTGCCCTCACCTCCACTGAGGGCAAAATGCACCAGGAGGACACGAAGAAGGAAAACTCCCTTGGGAAATGCCATTGGTTCTGTCTTTGTTTGATTAGTGTAATCAGGCCTGATAGAGTGCAAACAGAAGCCAGCCAGGAGGCTATTAGCAATATTTATTTCAAAATAAGATCTTTGGAAAGCAGGTGTCACATCTTCTAGAGGTGACCACACGTTCAAAATGTGGTATCCCTGGCAAAAAAATTAATATTAGTGGCAATTGCCAGAATGTTTATTAATTTATCTAAATGCAGTGATGCTCAAGCTCTGCCCATCCCCATTTCTGCACCTCCCGAGGAAGAGCTGTGGGTAGGGATCAGCACTGGGGCTCCATCCTGGAAAAAGGACAACTGGGGCATGAAGCCTCCAGGCTGCTGAGAAAGTGGGAATGGTCTTTGGGTGCAGAAAGTAATTGTTGCTACAGCAAGAAAAGGAGGAGTGTGTGAGAAGGATGCATAGAAAAAATCAGAGAATGGAGAAAGAGGGATGGGATAAAGTCAGAAAGGGAAGGGAAGACAAAGAGGAGGAAAAAATCTGAGGCAGAAGTGAACAGAAAAGAAAATGTGAGAAAGGCCGAGTGTTGCAGGGAGCAGCTTCCCCCCAAAGCCCAGCAGTGCTGCTGCGGCTCCTTCCCCCTCGCAGAGCAGCAGGACCACTCGCACCATTTTGTTCTTGCTCTGGTTTTTCCTCGCCTGCTTTGTTCTTTCTCCTTACAGGCTCTTGCTGAGGGTAAGCGTTAATTCTTTCCAGGTGCTCGTGTCTCGCCATCCCGCGTTCCCGGCAGCTCCCGCTCAGCTTTCTCCAGGCAGACTCTGCTCCACCTCCCTGTGGGGCGACACCCCGGGAGCCCTGAAAATGGCTGGTTATTCCCAACCATCAAGAAATCAGGTCTGCTCAGGGCTTTGGGTTGGAGCCCTCAGCTTTATGGTGATTGCTTCCCCATGAAGGGCTTCGTGTTCCCACCCGCTGCAGGAGGGACCCCAGCCCCGGTGTGGGGGGCTCTGGCAATCGTCTGGGGGGCTCTCCTGGCCACAGGGGTTACAAACACTGATGGGTTTTCACAGAATTGTCCAGATTGGAAAAGCCCTTTAAGCTCATGGTTGGACAGACCCACCCCCACCTCTCTCCACCCTCCTCCAAGGGACTTGGACAGAGCCACAAGGTCTCCCCTCAGCCTCCTTTTCTCCAGGCTCAACACCCCCAGTTCCCTCAGCCACAAGGGAACTCAGCACACTTGTGCTCCAGACTCTTCCCCAGCTCCGTTGCCCTTCTCTGGACACTCTCCAGCACCTCCATGTCCTTCTTGGAGTCAGAGGCTGTTTTGCTCACAGTCTGAAAGCAGAATGGACCATTTCTCTTCTGCACAGGTGAAGCCCAGCACCGGGGACAGCCTGGCAGATCCATGGGGTGATTTCTGAGAAGTTCATCCAACAGCAAAACTCCTAATGGGCTGCAAAACCAGGCTGAGACCTCGGGAGATGAGACCTCAGCTCCCCATTCCAGATGAACACACTCTTGGAGGAGCTTTGCAGCTTCTGGACAAAGCTCAGAAGAAGCAGAGAAGTGATGTCAGGCCAGGAAATAACATTGATTTTGTTTAAATGCTCTGGCATCTCAGTAGAAGTTTTTGAGAGGAAAGAATGGTTGTTCAGGTTGTGGGCAGTTCAGGGGACTCATAAAGGGGTTCACACGAGTAATAAAAAAAAGTCAAATGACAATAGGTGGTCCACTTTATGAAATCCATGGAGCCAGGAGGTAGGTGACACACAGGCCTTTTGCACCAGCCCAAAAGGGCTCAGAAAAACCCGCTGGTGTAAAGGAGAGGTTGGAGAAGGCTGGTCTGGGCTCAGCCCCCCCTGCCATTACAGTGTCTGAACAGTTGGAAAGGAAGCACAATAAACAGACCCCTTAAACAGCTGACAAAGCCAGGCAAGAGCTCTGCCAGCAACTTGGGGTCTTAATGCGTTTGCAATTCCTCAGCCTCCTGCTCAGCTCCTCGCAAGCCAGCAAGGCCAGGATTCCAGGGTGAAATACCTGCAGCTGCTCCCAGCCCGTCTGCTGCTCAGCACAAACATTTTCTGTTTCTCAGCATTTAAAATAAAGGGGCTGGTGGTGCAGGGCAGCCGGGCAGTGCAGGGCAGCCCATCAGTGCAGGGCAGCCCGTCAGTGCAGGACAGCCTGGCAGTGCAGGGCAGCCTGGCAGTGCAGGGCAGCCCATCAGTGCAGCGCAGGCACGACTTCATGAGGTGTGAGCGTGATTCCCTGTGCCTGGGTCCAGGACTGGGGGAAAAGGGAGCAGAGCCTCTTTACAAAGCAGCTGACACCTTGGCCGACTGCTTTATTCACCTCTCCAACTGACAGACACTGTGCAAAGGAGAGGACATCTCCTCCTACACTCCGAGAAGGCAATTCCATGTGGGGTCAGTTGTTGGGTGGGAGACAAAAGCCTGGGTGCCCTTTGCTGCCAGGATGCACAGCAGCACCTTCCCCATCTCCAAGCCTTCACCCCAGCATGTGGGAACCCCCAAAGCAGCAGTCACCCCAGCTTTAGCTGTGCCCTCCCCATCTCAGGGCTCATCCACAGCAAAAAGAGGATCTCACAGAAAGTGTCTCCTGAGCCCTGAGAGGGAAGAGCTGTCTTTAACCTCCTGGCAGCAAGAGTTGCTCCATGCCAGCACTGCCCAATATGCACCAGCACCCAGACTGGGAGAACCACCACTGCCATTGCCCAAACCACCCTTGGGTGCCCAACGATGTCAGCATGTCCATGTCCTCCTGCTCACCAAAACTCACAGGGACATTGTGCTTCTTGATGATTTGGGGGTTTCAGCAGGTTCTGAAAGGCTGACCTAACAGCAAGGGTTGTGCACCATGTTCCCAATGTCCAACTGGACACCACCGTGTGCTTGCACACGCGTGTGTTTTGAGATCATGGATGCTCCTCAGACCTTTGCTTCTCACTGAGGAGCCATAGGCAGCTCAAGCAGCTTGGGGCTGAGATCCAGCTGCTGGGTCCCAGGCAGTTTGTGGGATCATCAGTGACCCCCATCACTGAGCAGTGGCTCTGCCGTGGCTCCGCTCTTGGGCACCGACAGCCCCTCATCGTCAGATCTCTTAGCTCATTTTTAATGTGTCTGTCAAGGGATGGGCAGTGCCATCACCGGGTGGCTGTGCTGTGCCACGGTGTCCCACAGCCACCCTCTGTGCCCCCTGCCCATACAGGGTCTGGTGCAGGAGCTGAAGCCTCTGCTCAGTGCAGGATGCAGGACAGGGATGCTTGGAGAGGGGATTAGGGAAAGCACAAGCAAGAGGAGCTGATGGATGGTGAAATGGCACCTGCAGGAAATCCAGCCACGAGGACAGAGCCTGTTGGCTTCTCCTGTGGTGTCAGATGGAGAGGGGCAGCCCCAGGTCACCACAGCCTGGAGGACTTCAGCTTCCAGTCCTGAGCAAGAGCTTTTTCCATTTCTGGAGGACAAAGATTCATGTTGGAGAGGAGCACACAGGTGCCTCAGTAATGACTGCTGGACTGAAATCATTTGCCATAGTGACACTGAGATCTTCAGGATGCTTCCAAAAAGAACATGTGATGATCCAGCAGTGGACTGCTCCTCAGGGACATCCAGGAGCTCTGCAGGGCTGTGTGGGGAGGGCAAATAGGATGTACCCCCCCCCAAGTCCCCCATCCCCTGACCCAAGCAGCCCAGCCCCAGCCCTGGGCTGGCCCCTGCACCTTTCCCCTTCCCTCCTGGCAGCCACCTGATTCCTGACTGAACACAATTAGTGGGATGAAGCCATTCATTCATTCATTAATATCAACAGCAGCAGCATTTTCTGCAGCCACGCAGCAGCGTTGTGTGTTAGCAAGTTCTAACGATGATGGTGCAGGCTGGTGCCTGGGAACAATGGCAGTAATGACAGAGGCTGCTGCTGCTGCTGTTTTAGCTGTTGTCTGTGCTGAAAGCCCCAAGCCCCAGACGCCTTGGCAGGGGATCTGTTGGTCCCGGCATTTACCTGCAGGGAAGTCCCCAGACATCCATCCACTGCCTTCGTGCTCCCAGACAGCCCAGCCCACCCGCTGGGCTGGTTGCTCCAGACCATGGAGCTTTCCAGGGCTTTTCCCTCTGGAAACACTTTCCCATCCCTCTTACACTGAAAAATTACATGGAAGAAACAGTTTTGAATCCCCCAGGCAGGGAACAAGGTCGTGCAGGGAGGGAGATGGGGTGACTGTCCCTGGGTCATAGAGCAAGGAGTGACC
>NW_010297687.1:0-1233 GCF_000700745.2 Antrostomus carolinensis | reverse complement strand
CTGCACGAGCCTGGCCACAGCCAACCTCAGCAGCCACCTTGCCATGCCAAAACCAGCCCTGAGCCTGTGGAAACACGGGCTGAGCAGGGACATCCCACCTGTACAGAGGGCAAGTCCTCAGCTCCCAATTAACTGTGCTTAATGAAGGCATCCCAGTGGCACGGCACGAGCAGAAGTCAATGGGACGGGCCAAGGACCTTCGGCTGCCCACATCCCAGGCTGGCACACCACACATCCCAGGCTGGCACACCACTCTGTCACGGAGCTGCTCCAGCAGAAGTGCCGCCGGGGCTCGGTGCTTCCTCCCACAACCGGCAGCACGAGGGACGGGCTCCCCTGCTCCTCTCCACCCAGAGTTATTTCTCTACTTGCTGCCTCCAGTTTCCCAGGGCTTCAAATAGAGAGGTGAAGATAAGAGATGAGAGAAGGAGAAATACACAGGACAATCCTGAGGAAATAAGGTTACTGGAAGCAGCGAGACAGGTTTCCTTCACAAGCCTGTTTTCTATTTCCTCCCCCTCCTCGGAAATTATCACTGAGATTTTCTTTTCCCCTCTTCACTACCCAATATTTAATTGAAAATGCAGATCTGTAGCCCAGAGAGGTGTTATATTCAGCACACAAAATAAAGATATCTCCTAGCAGCTGTCAATCTCCATGACCTTAGCTTCTGTGCACACCGCACGGGCCTTTTTTTTTCCTCTCTTTCTTTTCCTTTTTTTTTTTTCCACTTTCTTTTTTCCTCCAGCCGAGTTACCGTTTCATTGCTCTCCGCTGGGACTCTGACAAGAGCCGAGTTCCTCGCAGATGACACAGAATAATTGAGATGTCCTTCTGCTGACCTTCAGTCCCTGGCAGAGCTGCCTTCCCTTCTGGTGACGAGGGCTAATGACAGCCGAGTGGCACACGCATGCTCTGCGCCCGCCCAGACCGACACCGGCACACGCACAAGGAGGGACCCTCCATTCCTGGGGGGATAAAAAACAAAGAGGGGGAAAAATCACCCCCCAGGCACACAGCAGTGCCCAGTAATCCCATAGCAGTCCCCCAGCCTGGCTCACATGTGTGCACTGGGACGAGCATTGGGCAGGGCAGCGCTGGCCGGGCAGCGTGTGCCAGTGCAGGGACATGTGTGGCCACACGTGTGTCAATGTCCAGTGCAGGGATGTCCTCCCACCGTGAGCACAGGCAGGGAGACCCAAACCCATGGGAAGCAGCACAAAGATCTCATTG
>NW_010297686.1:29043-59083 GCF_000700745.2 Antrostomus carolinensis | reverse complement strand
CAAACCATTCTATGATTCTATGAAATTTTGTGTATATCTTTTTTTTTCTAAGTTTTGCCATATTCAACTCTCTCTTGGAAGGGCTTTTTTGGAGGACCAGCATATTCGGTTTTACTCTTTCGCAGGCTGGGTGGGAGCAGCAGCAACCTGTGTTTTGGCACTTGGCACCACTGTTGCCTTGGTAAAGCGCTCGCTTTCTCTTTTCAAACACATCTGCTGAGAACAGAGGAACATGAGCCGACTTCCTTTGTAGGTGGTTGGAGAATTGAGCAGCTGTGATCGCAAGGTGCGTTGTGCTCAGAGAGGACTAAATCACAAGTTACATCCCATTAGTGCTCAGCAGTAAAGTACACGAGCGTCTTAATACTGCAAGTTAAAACTTGAAGATAATTCAGAAGAGAGATGTTTCTACAGGTAGCTTTAGAGTTCTTTAATTGTTTCTTCTTAAAGCAACCCAGGGACTTGCTAAAGCTTTGGTTGTGCTGAGTGTACAAGCCCGTAAGTAAGGTTCTTGTAAGTCATTTAATGAAATAATGATGTTTGTAGAGCACTGAGGTGTTGTCCATGGGCCTCCCAGTGCCTGCTCTTCCCATCCAGCCAGATGGTGAGAAAAACTCTCTGGTGGCTCCAGGCATTGCTCTGGGCTTGGCTAGTCCTTGTTCTCTGTGGTCCCCTGCTCCCTGCTCAGCCTTTGCTTCTGGTTGTGCCACAGTTCCTTGCTGGGAACCAGCTTGTTCTGCTTGGGAACTTGAGGGGGTTTTACCTTCTGTGCCAGAGAAGCAGAGCTCTTTCGTACCTCTTGGACACCCACAGGGTAAATGCGAGGCCGATGAGTATCCACACGTCCTCCTGGGAGATGGACCATGTTTCCTTGCTCCCTTTGCTGTGCTGCTGCAGGGCAAAGCTGAGACTTGCAGCGCACAGCCTCTGCCATGGTGGAGTCCACAGGACAAGCTTTTATTATTTAAGGATATTGGTAAAAGTGACTCCAGGGCACCTTGGCAGCAGGTTCTGCCTGTGCCTGAGACTGTTTTGCTTTCTGTGAGCCATCCAGCGTGCCCTTCCCCTCCTTCTGCCAGCAGCTCCCATTATTTCAACTCTTCCTCTGGGCTCATTCTCCAGGTAACAATGTTCTTTCTCTGCAACAGTAAAACCAATATTTTAAAAACAGAAAAAACAAATGTTTTTCTTAACAGACAAATCTCTTTGTGCTATCATGTGATTTATTTATTTATTTTATTTCGTTTTTTAAATGAACATCGCTGCAATCTGCATTATAGAAGGTTTTTGGGAAGACTTTTGAGAACTGAAGGATGGAGGTCTGATCACTGTTATATATTAATCCAGAAATGAGCCAGTCCTGTGATATATGTGCAGCTCAGACTAGATCTGGACCCTGACTGGCATCGACTCAGCCACAGAGCAAT
The DNA here is from genome assembly GCF_000700745.2 of Antrostomus carolinensis. NCBI lineage: Eukaryota > Metazoa > Chordata > Aves > Caprimulgiformes > Caprimulgidae > Antrostomus > Antrostomus carolinensis. The sequence continues at coordinate 57,656 of NW_010297686.1, read as the reverse complement.
GACTTTCTACCCTAAATTGATTCCTGTGAAGGGTTCTGCTAGGATTCCTCTTTTCTCTTTGCACATCAGGTAGGTGATAGCAGCTGAAGCTTGCCAAATATTTTAATTTTGCCCTACTCTAGCTGTTGCAAAGCTCAGCACGTTTCATACTGTACCGAAGGTCAGCATCTACCTGCACCAACTTTCTTGAGCTCAGCTTAGATCTCAAATACTTGAGGAAGGATGTGTGATGTTGTTTCATGTCTAAGACCTTACAAGCAGAGTTTAGTGTTGCAAAGTCTCTCCAGGGCTGCAATGCCTGTAGGTGCCACTGTAGTATAAATGCAATTTTTTTTGCCTGTTTTCTAGGAATTGGGCTTTTTCATAGTTTTTTTTGCTCTGCTGTGGGTCTGCATGGCCATAACAGAACAACCAGACCCATTCTGTTAGCTCAGACCTACGCAACATGGTTTGATGTCTTCAGCAAAGTGCTCTACATGGTAATTAAGTTGAATATGCTGCTCTGTAAGTACGCCATGAAGTCAATACCTCCAGTTCCTCTGCAGACACCCCCTGCCATGGTATTTATAGCATACCTGCTAGTGGGTGGTGTGATTCTTTCTTGGGTTTTGGGTTTTTTTTTTTTTTGGGGGGGGGGGGGAAATTTTCATTCATGAAGGATGAGGCTGCACCACCCACTCGGGAGCGATGCTGTCATCCTGTGCTGCTGCAAGCATCCAAGCTCAGATTCCTGCACAGAGGTGCCCACTCTCTGCAGGGAGCTGGTCAAGCTGAGAAGGTTTTCTGCTGGGTACGGGCAAAATCCCACCAAAACTGCTCAGGTGCCTCTTGGGACTGTGGTTCTTGTACAGGAAGAGCTGCCAACCCAAATGCCTCTCCTCTGGGCTTGACACTCTTCTCTCCCTCTGAAGCTCTCCTTCTGCCCTGGTGTTGTCAGATGAATCTGGACAGGGCAGACTAGGATTTTTATGCTCCAGGTTGATTGTCCAAAGACATTTATCCACCTTCCCCTTCTGAAAACCAGGGCTGCTTTACCAAGTCCCAAGTTTTACACCCAGAATCCCTTCTTGCTTTTTTAAATATTATTTTATTTTATTTTTTTCCCCATTACTCCACCCCTTCAGCAGCTTCCCCAGCATCTCCAGCACCCACCCCTGCTCGCCTGCAGTCTCCCTTGCTGGCATGTTCATCATCCTCTTCTGCTTCACAGCTTCTCTTCTGTTCTTCATGGACCTTGGTGCCTTCCTTGGTGCTTCAGGTCTACGCCACTTTCTTGATTTCTCTTCCATGCTATGGTCTTCCTGGGGGGGGGAGGGGAACCCCAAACTACTTCTGCTTAAGAAAAATAGTCATGTAAACCCCAGCTGCTTGCTTTGCTTGAGAGCCTCCACCACCTTCTTGAATGGCACAAGGGAAGAGAGCTGGGATAGCTGGGACTTGGGGGCTCTTTGCTGTGCAGCTTTGGTGTCTTACAGGCCTGGAGAGCATGGAAAAGGGATGTAACAGAGAAACTGCATCACCCAAAGGGGATGCAAAGCTGTGACTTTCTCAGCACAAAGTGCCAGACTTGGAGCACAGTGACTGATCATGGGGCAGGTGACGAAATACCTCCCAGCCAGCAGAACTCAGAGGACCCCATCCTTCTTGTGTCTGGCATCCACCCAGGTTTCTCCTCTCAGATAGTGGGTCTGAGACACATGGATACCTTCCCATCAGGACCTGGACCAGACCCACTTGCTTCACACAAACCACCAATCAGCCATCAGATGGTGGTTCTGCATCCCTGCTGCTCTGGGCTGGACTTTCACGAGCAGCTTGTAGGTTGGGCAAATGCCTGCCAGGCTGTGGTAGCCACTGAGCTACCAGGGACGTGCAGGTGGATGCGTGCTGGATGGCTGCACGCAGAGACCTGCACAGCATGAAAGCATCAAGGTGATATTTTTGGCCTTACCCATCCTCAGGGATAGGGAATGTCAATACAATGCAACTCACTTAAATGCCTAACGTGAGACTAAACATCCTTGGAGGACAGAGTTATTTTGTAGGCTTTTTAGACAGCTGCCGAGTGCACTGGAGGCTTCCAAGTGCAGTTTGGAGGAATAGGTGAATTTTGTTGGAAGAATATGACCCCAATGAACAGGCTGGTTTGAAGGAGTAAACTTAGAGACCTGTAAGACCAATAAGCCCTCTAAAAAAGCAAACCCAGGGATCAGGCTCTTTACTTTTGCTTGTGTGACTGCACATAAGATTTTATTTTTCTCCCCTGGAATCTAATAAAAGAAAACATTTTGAAGAAATTAAGTTAATTTAAAACAGTGAGTTGGAGAGAGGGCTCTTCCTGTAGCTCCTCAGTCCATCACCATCTCTGCCAGGGGAGAGCTGAATGAAAATTACAGTGAGACAACGTGAGAACAAGGCTGTGTCCTGCTCGAGGTGGCCTCCAGTGCTGCTCCCTGAGTTGGGGTGGAGGTGGTACTTGTTTTTGAGCACTGTGATATGGGATGGGGACTGCTTAAACCTGGTGACAAGTCTGAGCTGCTCTTCTTCTGGGGACCCTCCATGGTCCTGCTTCATTGCAGGAGGAACACTGTCTCTTCTGTGGGTGAATTTCTTTACCTGCAGCCTCTGAGCACAAGGAATAAGAGCAGGAAAGGGATGGAAGAGACAGAGGTAGAGCTGCAGCAAGAAGGTTGAAGGGAAACTGCTGAATGAGCAATTATAAAGCCAAAGATCTGCTGGAAGAGGTTTGGTTTTGAGCAAAGGATCTCAGGAATTGAGGACAAATCCTCCCAAACATTAAGGAGAGCTTGAGCCATAGCAAGTGGTTTTATGTGGACTCAAGGCACTTAGCAGGTCAAGGCAGCAGCTTTCAAACTCTTGTAGTTCCTGGCTCCCCAGCCAGGAGGTGCAGGCTTCTGCATTTCTGATATAATAAACTTTGGGTTTACATCTCCTGCAACCCCCTCTAGAAATGAACCAGAGACCTTCCTGGGAGGTCTGTGGCAGGTGAGGGGACAGCGTGTGGGACGGGTGGGACACTGCTGGCATTACTGCATGTGCTGGAAACAATAAGACCTTCAGACTTTAGTGATGTTCCCAACCTCACTGTCTCTGGGACATCTGGAGAGAAAGGTCTGTGTGTCACGAAAGCAGATTGAGCAAGATTTGGCTGCTCCAGGGCTCTGCTGAGCCAGATGAGTGAGTCTGGTGGTGTATGGACAACATGGGGTTTTTTCTTTTTGTCCACATGTTTCTGCATCTCACCCACCAAACTCAAAGTGCTGCCAGCAGATTTTTTGCAAGAGAACGTGGGTTTTCTGTCTGATTAGTGGCATCTTCCTGCGTCCCACTGACTACAGCCACAGAGGATTTGTTCTCTTAATATATTTTCAGGTTATTCCCAGCAGCCTGAGCTTATAGTTTTTGCCTGTTCCTGTGAATTGAAGAGTCATTTACTGTAGTTCAAAGGAAAATGTTATGGCATGGGATGGGTAGTGCTAGGAACTGAACCTAACCATGGGTTGGGTTTATCTGGCACTCACCATCACATGAGCCTGGCTGATTTTCAGCCTCACGTGTATTTGGTTTGCTATCTTGTGCTTCAGTGACACCTCGGAGTGAGACAGGGTGGAGTGGTGGTTCCCAGTCCAGACCCTGTCCGAGCTTTGGCTGTCTGGGTGCTGTAACTCAGTCTGGTTACAAAGAGAAGGTTGGGATATAAAAATAAATGTGTGCCTACCCTGTTCCCCTCTTCCAGAGCTCAAGAGGAGTGATCATCATTACGGGTCACTCCTATGACACTGCTGAGAGAGCAAGTGGTATTCCCTGGTCCAGAGGAGGAGGAAAGAAATGGGCAGGCTCAGGAGAGCTCCTGGGCAAGGAGAGCACTGAGCTGACACCACAGGCAGGGAGGTGAAGCTGCTGTGAGCTGTGCTTCAGGTCTCAATTCTTCTGGATAACATGACACCAAATCTCTTCAGTGTGGGTATTGACACCCAGCTCCTGTCTGCTCACTGGTTGCAGCATCGCCAGTTTTTACTGCTGTGGCTTCTCCAACTTGCTGTAGTTTTCCCTTCCCGTTGTTTTGTTTGGACTTGCATTGCTGCCCATGAATTGTTTGTTTGCTGTTCTTTTATTTCTAAATAAATATCTCTTCTCTCTTAGTGTTCTTGGCTGCAGAGTAAAGTTTCAAAGCAGGACTGTAGTGGCTCAAAATCTAGAAGAAAAATCCTTTTTGGAACTCTTTTGGAAAACTCTTTGGCTTCTTCTGCCTGTCTCTAGCCTTGTGAGTGTGGCTGAGCGCTGAGATGGAAGCACATGGCAATGTCAGCAGGGTTATGAGCACAGACCCCAGCCACTGAACTTCACTTCTAGTTTGATGTTTTAAATGTAAACTGTGAATTTCTGCCTGGAAGTGTCAGACTGTCTCCCTGTATCAATATCATTCTGATCTGCTATTCATAGAATCATAGAATGGTTTGGATTGGAAGGGACCTTAAAGATCATCCAGTCCCAACCCCCCTGCCAGCAGCAGGGACACCTTCCACTAGACCAGGTTGCTCAAAGCCTCATCCAGCCTGGCCTTCAACACTTCCAGGGAGGGGGCATCTACAACTTCCTTGGGCAACCTGTTCCAGTGTCTGACCACCCTCACAGTGAAGAATTTCTTCCTAATATCTAATCTAAACCTCCCCTCTTTCAGCTTAAACCCATTTCCCCTTGTTTTGTCATTAACTGCCCTTATGAAAAGTCCTTCCCCAGCTTTCTTGTAAGCCCCCTTCAGGTACTGGAAGGCTGCTATAAGCTCCCCTGCTATAAAAACATGATTAGGAGAGAGATGATAAACAGAGCAGCCATCATTGATGCCACATAATGCATTTGTGTCCTTACAATATAAATTTTTCCATTTCCTTTTCTAATTTCTAGTAATTGAGCTCAATGAGCCTGCTTGGAGCTGATTTCTCAATACAGTTTTCTTTCCATCTATTTCTGATTTCTGGCCTCGCTCCAGCTGCTTGCTTGATGGTGCATTTTATTTTAGCTTCTTAATTTGCTGATAGAGTTGTCAACACCACGGGGCCCCCTTTGCTGCTTTGCTTAAGGAGAGTGGAATGTATTTCTTAGATGAGTTAACCACTTGGTTGCTACTCATGTAATAAACCTTGCAGGTGTTTTTAGAAGACACCTGCTGTGTTGGTGGCAGGTGAGTTTAAGTAGGCAAAGTGGGTCTGCCAGGCTGTGCTGTTGAATGTGCCAGGTATGCTGAGGTAGGGATCCAACCATGGATGTGGAGATGAATTCACTCATCCTCACGTGCCTTCACTTCTAGTGACATCCTCATACGACTCACAGCTGCCCAGCAACAGTCTCAAAGGTCCAGATGCAGATGTGGCTACTGCCTCTTTCCCCATCCACATACAGGGAATCACATTTGAAAGAAATCTCAGGAGCTCACAAGCTAACTGCTTTAAGTACAAATCACTCTGATCACAGATCTGAGGGGGTAAAAATCTGACTCTTTGCAAGTCCATGCAGTTTTGTTGAGTGCTGCAGAACAACGTTGGCCTACAGCTACCTCGGAGCTGGCTCGTTGCCTTTGCAGTTATCTTTCATGCTGGGTTTTTGTTGATGCAACAGAAAATATTTCCATCTTCTCTTTATCCAAGTAACAGACATGATCAAATCAGGGTTATGATGAGTTAAAATGAAAATATGAGGTATAAAACAGAAGTACAAATGCTTCCCTTCATGATTTCCTTCTTCCTCTCCGTGGCTCAGGGTTTTATGGCTTTATAGGAGAACTTTCCCCAGCATGTTTTTCTTGTGTTATCCATTTACGTTTTACAGAGCTTGGTTATGCAGGCAAAAAGTAGCTGTTTTGCAGGTGTCTGGACATATTTTCACTTCTCCAGAAGATCTTTTTGACACAGCACATTCTCCTAGGCACTGCCATGCTATTGCTAGTTGAAATGTCCCAGCTGGTCTGTGTTTACTGCTGCCTGGATGTAAAAAAAAGTGATCCTAGAATGTGTGATCCCCTATGGGGCTGATTTTTTTTATTTTTATTTTTTTTTAAAGCTTTCACATTGGTCCTTTGGGTTGATGGGTTGTGTGATTAGCTCTTGACACTGGGACCATGTTGTTACCTGGTGGCTGTATAAGACATCCAGTTTCATTGCTCACTGGAGAATCATCATTGAGAAAATAAAGCACATGTTTGTAGCCTGTTACTCAAGTGCTGATCTGCTTCTTTGGCTGAATCACCACCCCTATGCACATAATCACTGTTCATTGTTTACCTTGCTTCCGAATTAATCAGTGAGTTGCTTTACAGAGGAGAAAGGAAGAAGCAGTTGTTTAACCTTGCTTATGGCAAAATCTCTTTGAATTCCTCATTACTGCAGCATCACTTCTGCATCTTGGGCAAAATAACTTCCCTTTATATTTCATACATGGGGCTCATAGTCTGGCATGAAGTTGTGACTATTCCTGTACTGGAGAATGTCTAATTATGCTTATTTTTTGTTTGAGGGAATTTTGAAAAGGAATTAGAAAAAAAGCAGCTTGATCTCATTGTGTTGTGTGATATCTTAAGGAATGGGAAAGATGAACAATCTCTGCTATCGTTTTCTAGGTGGACAAAACAGATGCCCAAGGGAGATGTGGTTATGCTGTGGGTAGGGTTTAACAGGAGGATGTAAAGCTAACGATACAAGTTGCTGATACAAATTAGACACTCAGCCAGTGCCATCAATAGCACAGTTCCTTTTGCAGCAGAGAAACAAACTGCAATTGCTTTCTGTTTTATTAGCCAAGAGAGGATTGCGTTGCTGTTGGCTTTTTTTTCCCCTTAAACATAGACATCTGCAGAAGACATACATCAGCCTACTTGTAGCTTGAGTAGAAGAGAATTTTGAGCTTGATAGTGATGGAAAAAAACCCAACAATGGTTAATAGTTTCTAGCTATAATTCTCTGCTGGGTACTTGTCTTGGCAAAGGCTGTCCAACCTTGGAGGCAAGTGGGTGGTGATTTGTACGGAAAGGAAGAAAGAAGATGAAACTGGGATGCAAAGTAGAAAAAGAAATTGCTCTTAATTGGAGAAAATCCTGGATTCATCCCAGTTAACTTTAAATCCTTGAATGATGTACCTGCATTAGGAGATTAAGCATTAGAAAGAAACATCTCCTCAGGGCAGTTCCACATAGTGGAGTTGCCTCAGGGGGCATCTCCGTGCACTGGGGAGAGAGAAATAAGAGTGTGCAGGGGCAGCTGGTGTGCTCCTGGGTTACTCTGCCCTCATTTGTCTTTGTGCAAAACTTCCATGGCTCTGTTGTACTTCATTTTCCCTCAGTCCTTCAAGTGGGGTAATGAAACTGGATGTGGCAGTAGAGAGAGAGAGAGAGAGACTTGGGTGAGATGGAAATCACGAAGCTGAATTAATTAATGGCTGAAAAATAACCTTGGCTTGTTCAGGTGGATTTTGCAATTTGCAATGCAGCCAGCAAGTCTCCGGCCATATGCAAGGAGTTGCAGACTTATAGGGTTGGGGCTTCAATTACCATCCCTATGCTTCTCCAGCCTGGTTTCTGAAATCTGAGGAGACTGCTGTGTGTGTGGCAGCATGCCACAGAGCACGTGAGACGAGTGCCTATTTGCATGTTTTATGCCGAATACATAAACCACGTTTTTTTTTTTTAACAGCCTGAGGTAAAATTTGACTAGTTGTTTGATGGTAAATTTCCATGTCATCTGCTCTGGAATTTGGTTTCAGGACCGAGCCAGGAGAAGCATATTGTAGCGGGGGGATTCCTGGTTATGTGAGAGCCACAAATGTGACCTGGGAAGGCAGAGATCCAAGAGGAGAACGCAGAGTTTGAATGATAACAGTTGCCTCATTCCAAGACGCAAATGAAACACCAAATGTTCAAGTTCAAGCTGGGGTGGCAGCTTTTTTTTTTTTTTTTTTTTTTCTTCCCCTCTTGAAGGATCTGGCCACCCCCAGACTGGGTCTGATGTAGTTTCTTTCTTGAACATATTGAAGGCAGAATTCATCATCTTGGTAACTTTTTCCATATGGTTGTTATTCCTCCTGGAAATAGTTCTGTGTTTGGCTTCCTGTTCCTCCTTTCCCATGTCTGATTTTTATTTTTTTAATTTTTTCTCCTCATGCTTGAGTGTGACTGTGGATCTTTTGCAATTCATAACTTGAAAAAAAAGAAGCGAGCCTGTGTTGAATTTGGGATGAAAGATTTAACAGGGAGCAGTGAGGTAGGCACAGCGCTGCTGTCGTAGCACGTACGTCTCCAGCCCACTTGTTCGCTCAGACGTACTCGTTCATCCACATGGTTACCAGCACTGGGCTCAGTCATCCCAGCTTGCCTACACACACTCATTCATGTCCTTTGCCAAGTCCTCAGCTCCACCTCGGTGTCAAAAAGCAGGATAATTAAATCCCCATAACTTTTGTGCCCCTCTATGGTCTTTACATTAGTGCATCTTTGTATGGATGTGTGTTGTCACTGGTCAGCTACTGAAATGGAAAGAAGTTAGTGGGACTCTGTGCTTCTCCAAGAGTTAATAAAATCAAATCAGCATATTTTGTGCTCCTTTTTTAGGGCAATGCTTCTGTCTTTGGTTGCTGGGCCTGGACGGGGAGTTTTGATCAGAATCCCGATTTTTTGCAGTGAATCTTGGTCATGATCTTGCAGTTGTAGCTGAAGCAGACAAAGGAGGGGAGGATTTGTTGACAATGATGTTTTCACAGCCATCTCCTTCCCTTGATATTCTCAGTGACTAACACCTGATGCTGAAGTAGACTTCATCTGTGCAGGAACAACCTTGAGGTGTTCTATTGCTGGTGAAAATCTTGCGCAAGTGCCAAGGACTGACTCTCTCAGAGAACCGCTCAGGGCCAAAATCTTTGGGCTCTGTTCAGCCTGCAGGATTGCAAAATGACATTTTAACAGCATAAACTGGTTGCCCATGAATGTTAGGAGCTGATGCTAACTCTGGAGAGAAAGGAACATAATATAGACTACCCTCCCACTCTCTGCTCTGCCCGACACCTGTATCTCAAACTACATTCATCTCAAAGGGAAGAGGATGAGCGTTTGCTAAGCAGACTGAGAATATCCATCTGAAAGCTCTGACACTCATTTGATTTGTGCACGACGCTTTTTTTTTTATCCACTTCTCCAGTAGTGCCAGCCAGTGGCAGCACCCTGTTGGTGCCAAGTACTGACTTCATTGGGACGTCTGGCATATCGCAGGTCAAGCTCTGAATGTCCAGATGGCAGCAAATTGCCCATTAGGTGAATAATTGGGTTTTCTGGAAGGGAACAGGACCTGTGGCTGACCTGTGTTCCCAAGAGTCACTGCTGAGTAACCTTAAAAGTTGGTTATGGAGCTGATGGCCTTTGAGGAACATAGAGTCCTCCTGGCTCTCCTGGTTGCTGGATAAACATGGTACCCTCTATGCACATGCAACCCATTGGAGAAAAAGCACTCAAGTATGTTTCTTTCTCTACTGGGTGATATTAGATTGTGCATGGAGACCAAGGAAAGCTTCCCTTTTGGAGTTTAAGCTTCTCTGAAGTCAAAGAAAGCTTCACTTTTGGAGTTTAAGATTTTTTTGAAGTCGAGGAAAGCTTCCCTTTCGGAGTTTAAGCTTTTTTGAAGTCCTGGCTGGTGGAGCTTTGAGGTTCCTAGGGGTTGTTATGGGTAGCAGGAACATATCGTGTACAATGATGAGCTCATGAGCACCACCTAGCAAACAATAGTGAATAAAGTCCCTGGAAGTGATTTAAGGTAGCTTAAAGCCCCTGAAATGAGAAGGGAAGAATCACAAACTGAGTTGTCTTGGCCAGAAGCCGGTTCGTATGGTAGATCCCAGACAGGGGAGACAGTGAGAAACAGCCTAATTATTGATTGGCACAGGCTTACTGGCAAATGTTCTCCTCCAACCCAACCCCCTCGGGTGTGTGTTGCCAGGGGACGCGTTAGGACAGAGCTGGTGTGCAGAAATGCCTCGAGTGACCTGGAAAAACTGGGTTTGGTGAGTCTCTGAGGGATCCACTCTTTTAACATCTAAAAGGAAACAAATGCATGTAGAGCTTGGGGGAAACTGTCATGTCCTCACCCAAAGCAGTTGATGCTTAAGAGAACAAGAAAGAAAAGGTTTATTTTAATTTTTCATTTGTTTTCTTGGCAGCTTGTTCCCCCTGTAACCATGAGATAACTAGACTCTCTCACCATAGCTTCAACCAGCCAGTGCAGCTCATGTTTGTGTGTGGATGCTGCTGAGACATGAAACACTCGAAGAAGCATAGGGAGAAAGGGGTAAGGGGATGGATAGGAGAAGACTTTTGTGGGCTGTGCCAGCTGACCTGTACTCAGCTTTCTTGGGTGGAAGTGGCAGTTGCCTTGACTTCTACCCAAGATGTGTTTAATCCACAGGAGGATGTCATTGGTACAGTGACAATCTGGATAATTCTTGTTGGAGCAACTCAGGGTGCTGCTGAGAAGGCAGCTGATTTACCAGTATCTCATAGACAACGTACTTGGCATTATCCTTGATATTCAGCATTGTTCTGGTAATTTTTCACATTAAAAGCTCTTGCCCTCGTGTAGGAAGGAGGAGTAAGGACTCTGCTGCTGTGCTATGTCCCATTTTCCAACAGAGGGTCATATCTCTCCAGACATGGAGGAGGACAGCTTTGTTTCCTACAAAATAGCTTTTCTTGGGACACTGTAGCTATGTGGCAAATATATTCAAGTGTTAATGGAATGACACTACATGCTTTTAACTTCCTTTACTGGAATATCTGAAGATATTAACTCAGCCTTGCACGGATCTCTGGAAGTTGGAAGACTGCTGTTAGTAATCCCTGTTTGTGGCCATGGGGAAACTGAGGCACACACTGGTTAAATGCATCCAAGAACCTTTACATGGAGCCATTTCCTCTGAATCTCTGAACTGCTGTCAGATTTCCTTCCTTCCTTCTCTCAGCCCTGAAGTCAAGAGTGGATTTTGTACTCTGGAGGATGGTAAATGATGGCTGTCACTTGGTGTCATCCCCTGTGAGGACTGATGTCATATTCATTGTGTTGCTGTGATGGATCCTGATACAAGCAGAGGCAACAAACTGTCAAATATTAAAATTTGACCTGTGACTCCTACCTTGGTGTGCACATATGTTTGCAGATATTTTCTTTCCAGTCTTTACCAGGTACATCAGAGCTTTCCCTGATTCTGTAGCACTTTCATTAGGAGCTTTTGTTTTGGGATGTGCTCAGCTCTCACCCAACTCTCGTTGGACAGACAAAGGTGATATTTCAGGAACCTGATAAGATCCCAGATTCCTCCCTGAAGTGTCACTCAGCCATCTGTACCCCTTCCCACACCCTAAGCTGATGCTGGTTCTTCTGTTTTCTTTGAATCTCCCACCCCAAGGCCAGAGCAAAAGCAGCTGGGGTCCTCCAGCAGACCCAGGCTTTTGTGCATGGACAATTCCCAGGGGTCTCCTACAACCCATCACATTTACTAGCATGCCTGTGGGCTTGCTGTGAGGACACACAACGTGGATCTGAGGCAGCTTGGCAAACCCCAGACCACTGCTTCCCTCTGGGGCAGCCCAAAATGCTGGGCTGATGCCTACTTCAGCCATGTCTTGACCTTCAGCAAACACCTAAAACCTGGTCTCACTGCCTCTAGTAGCCATTGGAAGATTAATTTAATGAAGAGTAGTGAAGAGCTTCCATGTCAGCCTGGGTCAGTCCCTCGATGTCTCGGATTATTAGTGCTTGATGCGGCTGTTCCCTTGGCTGCAGCCTCTCCCCTCCTGCTGCATCAGACTGGCTGGTGACAGGGGGTCTCCCATGGAGCCATCTGATGTTTCTCTCTTCCTGTGCCTGTAATGAGCAGCAGCATAGTGCATTTCTTCCTTTAATTAGGCTAACGATGTGTAGGAGGCATCAGGGTTGTTTGTTCAGCTGGAGGGTGAAGCACAGCCCAAGGCACCAGAGAGGGATGTTTGGATGCTGTGGGATGTGTTGCTGTGTCAGAGGGACCCAAGCCTGCATGGTGTGAGCCATGCATGACCACATCAGTGTGACAATTTGAGGGGCAACAGCCTGGGTGTCACCAGCAGGGACCGTGCTGTCCTTGCTGAGATGCCCCCGTTCCCAGTAGAGGTGACTGGTTCAGGCAAAGGGCTGTGCTCACGTGCTGCTGGTGGTTTTGGCTCTGGAGTTATGCTGGATATTGTGGCATTGTGATAGGAAGCCCCAGCAAGCAGAGCTGCCCTCTTGACATCCCACGCCACAGGACACACTGTGGTGATGATGTTGGAGAAATTTAGCTGGGGCCATGTCTAGAAGGTGTCTGGAGAAGGCTGACTCCTTACAGATCCAACCAGTAGCTACTTGATGCAACTATGAATCTTGCTCCGTTCATGCTGAAGGTCAAGGTTAAAAACAAGCTCCTGAGTGATGTGCCATGATTGTCCCCTCTGGCCCAAGGGTTATGATTATCACAGGATGAATTCTTGTGGTATTTGGTTTTGGAGTTGCAACCAATTTCTCTAATGTTAACATTAAGCGAGGTTCACTGGTGGGGTGATGAGAGATGTCTAGGAAATACCTGGATCTTGGTGTCTTATCCCTAGAAAGCATCATATCGTGTTGTGTCAGGAAGCCCAGCTCTAACCACTGCTCGGTGTGTTAAGTGCCCCTGTCTCTGCAGGAGTTGACTCTGCCTGGTAATTTATCCCGTTGAGATTTAGATGTTGTTCTCTGGTGGCTTTATTTCAGTCTCTTGTGCTGGGCAAGGTGGCAGATGCTGTGAAAAGACAGTTTTTATTTTTCTATCTTTCACTGCTGGGTACCAGCTCACTCTCCTGGCCCTTTGATCCCATCCCCGATTGCTCCGGTGGGAAGCTCCTGAGGGCAGGACTGATGGATGTAAGGAAGAGCTTGGTGTTTATATCATACATAGGTTTGGGATTTGCTTATAAAAGCACAGATTTTCAGTCTTGAGGACTTCCACTAGCATGAGATTTATAAGATTTTGATGTTAAATATTTCCTTCTTGTGCTGGTTGACTGTGAATGAGGAGCAGGTTGGTTTCTTGAGACTTATCCTTACAAATGCCTGTCACCCTGTCCCAAAAGACCAGGACTAAATTCCCATTGATGGCTCCTTTTGTTACCCTCATTCTTAACAGCTGAGATAGGAGACATGAAGAGTTCTTTAAAAGGTTACATTTGCTTTGGAAAGATAAGGAGAAGGAAGATGAGTATTAGTTGATTTGGCTGCGTCATGGTCACTACTTGACATCTGCTTCCTGTAGAACTTTGGGTCTTGTGGCCAAAGTGTTTGTTTTGGCCCCAAAAGCACAGAGACCACCTTGAAGGCCAAAGTCCTCCTTGCAGTAGCCCCTGCTCTGCTCTCTGGATGTCAGCTGAACGAGGAGGAGGTGATGGCCCCATCCTGTCCTGGAGCAGCCCGTGGTGAGCAGCCAGCCAGTGGCATTTTGGCCAGAGATCAGAATTTGTTGCCATTCCCTTCAGTGTAGGAGGTTTCAAATAATCCCATTTTCTGCTGCCTTTTTCTTGCAGTTCCACACACTTCCCAGCTGAGGGGTTTAGGGTTTAGCTGGGACTCCCCATTTTCTGCACAATATTGCTTTTCTGAATCCAGTTTATACCAGTGGAGAAGAGGGAACTTCTGTGCTTCAGTCTTTCTCACCATTCTCCCCACATTGCATGGTGCCTACAGTGGGGGATTGGCTCTGCCACCCCCATGCCTGATGGGTGCTCCTGCCCTGCATGGGACATCTCCTAGCACTCCTGGTAGCCACCCTCACATGTGGCCTGGCTCTGGAGCACTTGCATAATGTGCAGAGCATCTAAGTGGGCTTTGATGAGCCACAGCAGGGCTCAAACTCTGCCTCTTGTCTATAAATAGAGTGAGTAGGCCAGTTTGCATTGAGATAAGAATCTTCCCTCCTCTGAGAACATCCTAAACTTTCATGCCTGATGGAGCTGGAACTACTAAAGAAACAAAGTCCACCCTATTAATTACCCTCTGGTCTTTCCTTGCCCTTTGTTTGGGTTTTTAACCTCAGCTGTAGTTTGAGTGCTCCTGTCCCAGCCAGCTCTCTCCAGGTAAGGGTGAGGATGCTCTGGTGAGGGATGCCTTGGTGGTGGATACTGAAGGACTCTTGCACAGGTGGTTTCCTAGGATAGAGGAAAATTTGAGGGTTCTCTTGAAGAATGCTTTTGCAGAGGTAGCTGTGAGCAATTTCCTTCTGATGAAGGCAGACAACGTGCAGGAGAAGTGGTTGAAGGACTCAGGATGATTTGGAGAACTGCTGGAAGCGTTTCCAAAATGAATTTGAGCTTTTCACGCTGCCAAGTGCAAATCCCTCAGGACCAGCATGGTGCTGCACGAGAAAGCTGTGCTCTGCTTGTCTGTCTGTGATGTCCCTCACCATCATCATCTCTTTGAGTATGAGGTTTGGTGTATCTGACCCCATCAAGCAGGGCTGAGTGAGTCTGGTATGGCCTCTGTGACAGTCTTTGCTCATCACTGGCCATCTCTTCTTGTCTCCAGCCCTACTCAGCCACAGTCTGCCCCTACTCTGAGCCACCCTGCCAGGTTGTGACCTCCTGGGTTATTTTTCATCAGAGGGTCAGGTCAGAAGCAATAACCCCCATGTATTGCCCATTGCTGGAACAAAAGCTGAACCTTAAAAAGAAGTTCCCATAAATTCTCTTGGTTTGGTGTTCCAAATTACTTTTGTATTTATTTTTTAAATTTTTACTGCTCTGTTAATCCAACCCCTGAGATCTTGGTGGAAATTTGAAGCTATGCTTCCCCCCCCTACCAGCCTGAAAATATTTCTGTATTAAAGGTTCCAAGTTGCTGTTTAAATTCTGATTGGTTTTCATTCGTTCCTGCTGCAAGGGATAAACAAAGTCTACTGAGGAGCTAATTATTGTGGGATGTTTTAGACCATTTCTGCAGCCAGGTGTTCTGGTTCTTATTTCTCACTTGGCTCCAACTCTGACTCCTGCCAGCTTCTCCCATCAGTGCTCTGTTCTCATGGAACAGGGGAAATGGTTTGGATTATCAAAGCAGTGCTGGCTCGGTTTCCTGGATAATGTGTAGGTGGTGGCTCAGGTGATGTTTGCTTAGTCCTTGGTTTCTCCAGCTGGAGCAGCACGTCTGCCCTGGCCCTTCACTGCCTTTCTGATAATCATGGTTCTCTCAGTGACCTCAAATTTCCTTTTTTCTTTAGTGACTTGATTCTTTTTAGGAATTTCTAAATGGATTTTGAGGAGGAGGTGGAGGAGGTCTTTGCAGACTAGGTCTTGCTGGGCTTTGTGCTTGTGCTGGAGAGAGTAATGACTCCAAATAAAAAAATAAACCTCCTGTTTTCCCCAGGTGCCAAATGATGTAAAAAAATGTGTGTTTATTATATATATATACACGCCTATAAAATCTGAGAAACTGGAAATGTGCCTCTTGGATTTAGAAACAATTTTGGAGTCTTGTTCCTCTCTTTTCTCGTTGTTATTGTTCTCTGGCCCTGCCAAGGCCAGTTTGGAGGCAGTTTTGCCTCTCAGATGTCCGTGGGAGGATGGAGTGTGTGTATCCCCTGTCACAGCTGCAGGGGGACGTTCTCTCCAGAGTTACCTGCTGCCAAAAGAGAGGCAGGTCTAGGCAAGGGTGGTGGCCACCACTGCCCCTTCCTTCACATGTGGACTTAAGATGTTTCATGCCTTTGTTGTTCTTACTTTGGAGGTGGGCTTTGAAGAAGGACCTTTTGGTGCAATGTCTAAACCAATAAAGCTTGTGTGGTCCATGTTAGGGCATGAAGCCTTGCTAGGTGTGGGTATGTTGTTGAACATGGGAACATGGTGTTGGGAATGAAGAGCACCAGTGGTGCAGGGCAGCTGAGTCCTCTTCCCAGGCACCTTAAACTCTCCCAGTAGTACCATGAGCCAAGGTTGAGCTGAAAAACCAGTGGGCTCCTTCCAGAGAGGCTGATGCTGTGCAGGCAGCTGGGGATGTGCTGGGCACCTTACAGGTGGGTGTGATGGTTGTGACCCCCCAGCCCTGTTCCTGCAGGCAGCATAGTGATCACCCAGAGGAACCTGGGGAACAATCTCCATCGTTTGGGTCAATTGTCATTAAAGCTTCAGCCAAGGAAAACTGTTCTTATTTTTTTCCCCTTATAAATGCTCTGACACATGGTTTTGTATTTAACTTGTCACTCTGCCTTTTTGCTTTCACCCTCATTTCTTCCCTGGCTGGGAGCAGGACCTGGTTGTCCTTTCAGAGTTATTGCTTTTAGTTTGCAGCACGGTGCTTGGTGTCCTCCAGACACAGTATCTTGGGGATTAGAAGCTATACCTATTTATTTCGTTCTGCTTTCTCTCTGGCTTACTGACTTTAACACCTTTGAATCCCACTGAAACATGTTTCTAGTCCCAAGATTTGGAATTGATTTTGCTTCCTCCTCTTTCGGTGGCTTTCCTTACTGGCTCATAAATTTCACCAATAAATCTATGGGCAGGAGCTTTAGCCTTGTCAGCTGAAAACAGGTTTAAAAAAAATAATAAATAAAAAAATCTCAAGCCAGATCATCCTTAGCTTTGATTCTGATCTCCCAATCCTGAAATTATGTGTTTTTGGTGGAGGGGGAAAAAAGAGAAGTGAGGAGATTGGTTTTCTGCTAGTTTTGCTCTGTCATCCCAAGGTGGACCTGCAGCAATTACCAGTAAAATCCTCTGGAGATGGAGATGAATCACTTACTGCTGAGGCAGGAGAGGGTAGAAGGCTGTGTAGCTGGGGGGAGCCATGCAGCAGGGTTGTACTGTCTTTAGTCTCCTCAATAAGAACAACCTGTGGCTTCCTTTTGTGCTGCTCCACAGATGAAGATGCAGTTGCAACCCACTCAGGAGGCAAATGACCCAAGGAAACATCTATTTGTCTTGAAGCTATACTAGCTGCCTTCTTTCATTTCCTCTAAAAACCAGATGGAAATTCTGTTTTTTAGAGGAAATTTCTGAGGTTGACCCCAGTGCGTGGTGGATTGTAAACTGCTGAGGGACAACGAGTGTCATTTGGGTTGAGTTTGCATGAAATCAACTCTAAAGAGTCTGGAAAACCACAGGAATTCAGGATATTCTGATAGAACTAATTTTCTGCTAAGTCTTTGCTGGAGGCTGCAGTGAACCTTGAAGGGTTATTGTTGCTCCTGGTCTTAGTCAGGCTGGACTCTGCTGCTCTTCTAGGGTGTGTGGTGTCTTCCCCCATGGCTGGGAGAAAGCTGAGCAGGGCCATGCTTTGAGGTGGCCGGGGCAGAAACAGGCTGGGAGCACTGCTCATCATATGAGGTACCATCAGCAGTGTTGGTCATCATCACACCACCAACACTGTTGGTCACCCTCCTCTGCTGTGTCTCTGAACTGGGGACAAGCTGGTCACTGCAAGTCCCTGAGATGGGTTTGAGATCAAAGACCTGCAGGAGAAGAGCTAGAGTTCATGCTAACCCTGAGAGATGTTCTGGGTGCTTGCTGGAGGGTTTTGCAGATGGCAATATTACTGCTAAAGTAAGAGAAGAATTGGACAGCACCTTGGGGGAAGCAGAGAGAGAGAGGAACCCTGAGTGGGCCAGTTCTTTGCAGCTCAGACACTTATTTAATGTGATTGCTTTCTCTGCTTTTCAGCAGAACATCTGACCCCTTGGTAACAGGGTGATTTCTTCCTCCCCTCTTATTTCATCTCAAGTATTTCTGTTTTTTTTCCAATTTCATCACCTTCATCCCAGATAAAGCCTCCAAAGGTACTTGCTGCTCTGTTTCCTGCTCCTGGTGCAGCTGCCACTGATCTTACTGATAGACCCACCTAGGTGGAAGTATCTTTTGGTGGCAGCAGGACATCATTTCTGCTGTGTTCTTGCTGCAGATGGAAAAGTGAGTAACAGAGGAACTGGGGACTGTAACATGCATTTGGGAACAGCAGAGGGAGCTTGGAGATGGGTGCAGGATCCAGGCTGGTGGGTTTTTGATCTTTGCCTGGTTTGAAGGCTCTAGCTGGAGCTGATGAGTTCTCCCCTGTCCAGACAGCTTCACCCATGTGCTCAGGGAGGGGAGAGACATGGGAGCTGAGCAGACCCTTGTTGCTCTTGGGATGTGTGAGACCTGACAGACTCTCCAGTGGTTATATATTGCATTAGACTTTATCTCCTTATTATTCTGGGAAGCTGTAGCACCTGAACAACTCCCTCAATACCTCAGTTCAGCCCTTGAGCACGAGCTCCACTCTTGTGCTGAAGCACTTTGCAGAGCTGGGCTCCTCTCCCAGGTCCTGCCTGGGGGGGCACAAGTGGATGTGGTGTGGGATGGGAGTGAATGAAACACTCGGACCCAGTGGGGAAAATATAGGGAAAGGAGCCAAGTGTCCCTGGGCTCCTTCTCCCAGGCTTCCAGTGGCTTCGTTACGTGTCCCTGGGCAAGGTAATTAATATCTCTGCAGGTTATCTACCTGGTTGGGAGAGAGGAGCTCACACAGATCCACCAGCAGCGATGGGAATTGCTGTTGGTGAAACCACAACCGTGTGCTTGGATTGGCACCTGGAGGAGGGGACATGGGTATGACCCCCAGGCCCTGGTAGCATCTGCTGCTCTCCATCCAGACCATATTACCAGTAGATTATCCCAGTTTATTTTTAATGATAAAAGGTTGCTAGTGCAAATAGACCTTTACACCAGGGTGCTCTGTGTGTCAGACAAGGGAAATGATGTATCAGAGGAATGGCTCCGTGCCACGCTGAGGCTGATGAAAAGCTTTCTTTTCAAAGACTTACCCTATATTGTTCCTGGCTGGTGTGTTTTGGGAGTTCATTTGTTGTTTTTCTCTTTGTTAATCACTACTGATAATTCTCAGCCTAATTATTTTTGTCTTTTTTTCTTTTTTTTTTTTTAATTTTTATTTTTTATTGGGTGCTTTTTCACTTTAGGATAAAGGCTAAAAAAAAAAAATAAAAAATAAAAATACCCTAAATCCTAATCAATCTGTAAAGCTTCTGGGATAAACGAGGACCAAAGGGCTGCACAGCTCGTGTCTGTTAGTGCGTGCACAAGGGAAATAGCAGCGCTGAGCAATCTGAATGGCAAAGCCGGGAAAAGCTGCCTGGGTTTATTGTATGTATATAACATAGGTGCCGTCTGCTTCCCTGGAGCTGTGCTAAGTCGGGTTTTACTCACTCTGCTGTTTTGCATTGCTTGTGGAATTCACACTCAGCACTGGTGAACAAAGCCAGGAGCTCTGTGGGTTTAGCTTGGCTCTGCTTTCATTGCCCAGATTATAAACTGCTTATGATGCTCGGTGTGCGAGTCCCTGCGGTGCTGAGGCTCTGAGGAGGGAGAGGGGGGGTGAGATCCAGCCCTGGCTCTTGCCTGAGGCACAGCTCTGTGGGATTTACTCACTGCTGTGCCTGGATTTATGGCATAAGCTTCTGGAGATGGTGGTGGATATGTTTATTCTGCAAGGTAGGGTGAGCTGCTGAGGCTGCATGTGTACGGCACGTTGCTTTGTGCAAAGAGGTGCAGATGAGTTTTGCTGATGGGGGCAGGTTGGCAGGAGAAATTATTGCCCTCAACTGCAGGTTCTCATTCCCCCTAAGAGGTAAAATTAGGGAAAATGGTAGGAAAATACACCACATCTTTCAGGGAGAATGGACGGAGGTGAAATGAGGTCACCCAAACCCAGATCCAAAGCTTGCTCCTGGCTCGCTGCAGGCAAAGCAGAGCAGCTTGGCTTAGTTCTGTCTCGACAGTGGTTTGAGCTGAACTGCATTAAGAGACACATCCTTATTGGTGGGATGATTGCCTCCAACCAGGGCAGGAATTTCTTACCTTGTCCCATCGAGATCCACAAGAACAAGTCTCTTCTGAGGAGATGAGGTGGTGGCTCTGTGGCACCTGGTTGAGATATGGGTGCACCCTGTCTCCTCAGCTCTGCAAGCTCCCAGCTTCATCCTTCTTGTTGGTCATTCCATGGACACTTTTAAAATATAGTGCTAGAAAAAATTCAGTGCAGACTTCACTCCTGGCCACCTCTAAAAGCCAGATTGCAGAAGGAATGCAGTGTGAGCAGCAGGGCTTGGACCTGGTGGAGTGTCCTCTGCATTCAGCTTTGAACTCGGAGCGTGGCTGATGACCGGGGTTATTTGAAAGGCAGCAAGGTTTCCCCCTCTGTCTTAAAGAACAGGCGTATAATGAGATCAAGCTGGTGTTTTCTGAGTGCAGCTGAGACCCATTTCATGTGCTGAAGGCACCAGAATTCCAAATAAATGCTTTTAATGTCTGAAAAATGGAAATGAAATGAATGCCTTCAGTGTACCAGAGGGAACCAGGCAGAGGCGATGGTGAATGAATTAAACTGTGTGATGACAGGAGTGAGGGGGGCGGGGGGGGGAATGAAAAACAGGGAAAAGAACAGAGAGGACAGAGCAGGTGTGAGAAATAATATCCCCAGCCTGGATCCATGAAGGATCTGGTTCCTGGTTTGCTTTAAAATCAGTACAAGTTAGATGCATAAATAATGTTGTGACTCTGGTTCTCGGGTATTTTGCTTTATTTTTTTAACTATTAACACTGCAGGATTTTGCTCTATTTTTGGCACCATCTGGAAGCCCAAGATCCTGATGTTCCCATGGTGTGTCCCTGCTCACACCAGTCAGAGGATTCACTGCCACCCATCCTCGGGGACAGGTCATGACTGCATCCCCAGCTGGGACTGCTGTAAATGGAGGGATATTGCCAGTAGGTCTCTGGTCTTCTGGAACAGGATCTAGCCATGGCTTGTAGCCAATAGCTTTAAAACAATCCAAACAAAAAAGCCACCAAGGCCCAAAACTGCCAAATGAGAAAGTGCTTCCATAAAAGTACACCCAAGGTAGCTTCAACCTCATACATTCTCACCGAGAGGTACGCTGATGACACCAAGCTGTGCGGTGTGGTTGACATGCTGGAGGGATGGGATGCCATCCAGATAGACCTTGATAGGCTTGAGAGGTGGGGGCTGTGCTAACCTCATGGAGTTCAACAAGGCCAAGAGCAAGGTCCTGCACCTGGGTCGGGGCAATACTAGGCACAAATACAGGCTGGGTGTTGAGTGGATTGAGACCAGCTCCAAAGAGAAGGACTTAGGAGTAGAGGTGGATGAGAAGCTCAACATGAGTGTGCAATGTGTACTCACAGCCCAGAAAGCCAACTGTATCCTGGGCTGCATCAAGAGAAGTGTGGCCAAGCAGGTCGAGGGAGGTGATTCTCTTCCTCTACTCTGGTCTCGTAAGGCCCCAGCTGGAATACTGTGTCCAGTTCTGGAGCCCCCATCACAAGACAGACATGGACCAGTTAGAACGAGTCCAGGGGAGGCCACCAGGATGATCCAAGGGTTAGAGCAGCTCTGCTGTGAGGACAGGCTGATTGAGTTGGGGCTG
The DNA here is from genome assembly GCF_000700745.2 of Antrostomus carolinensis. NCBI lineage: Eukaryota > Metazoa > Chordata > Aves > Caprimulgiformes > Caprimulgidae > Antrostomus > Antrostomus carolinensis. The sequence goes on along the minus strand of NW_010297686.1, from coordinate 36,137 downwards.
TTCAGCCTGGAGAAGAGAAGGCTCCAGGGAGACCTTCTAGTGGCCTCCCAGTACCTGAAGGGGCTCCAGGAAGTCTGGGGAGGGACTCTGGACAAAGGGTAGGGAGTGAGAGAACAAGGGGTGATGGCTTGAAAGTGGCAGAGGGGAGATGGAGATGAGATGTGAGGAAGAAATTCTTTGGTGTGAGGGTGGTGAGACAGTGTCCCAGGTTGGCCAGAGAAGCTGTGGCTGGTCCTCCCTGGGAGTGTTCTCGGGCAGGGTGGTTTTTTTAGGCTTTGAGCAACCTGGTCTAGTGGAAGGTGTCCCTGCTGCTGGCAGGGGGGTTGGAACTGGATGAGCTTTAAGGTCCTTTCAAACCCAAACCATTCTATGATTCTCTGATTACAGTTGATATAGTTTTAAAAAATAAAACAAGTTCTACAAAGACTCGATAGAAATAGTTCACCCTGTTACCCTCTTGGGCAAAAAGTTTCCGTTCCAGTTCAAAGTCAGGGCAGAACCTGGAGTTCCCACTATGCAGAATTATTTTGCGATGTCAAAATCCGTGTTTGGAAAGCTCAAATGTGACTCTTCCTGCAAAATGAAAATAGTTTGGGAGTAAATCAAAAGATTTTCATTTTGGCTTTAGAATTTATTTTTAGTGTGAGTCTTAATAAAACAAAAGTAAATGTGGTTGCAAAATAAGAACAAACACGGTCAGTCCAATGAGAAGACAGATTGTGACTGTTTTCCTAAATGAAGTTTTTATGAGTTTGACCCATTCTAGCAGGAAATTTTGATATGATCAAACTGTCATTTTCTGCCAGAAAACTGCTCTTCCGGAAAATCTGCAGCCAGTTCTAATCAATATTTTCCTTTCTTGTGCCCTGAGCACCCTTGGAAATGGTGTAGTTTGTGGTGATGCTTTTCCTACTCTTTGTGACATAATTTAGCTAATTGCACCTGGAGATGGAGGAAGGTTTATAACCCCCTTCCTGCCTCCCAGCCACCTCCTCTGCAGCTGCTGAGCTCAGCAGAACTTGCATCTCTTGCATAAAGCTGCCAGAGAGAGGAGAGGAGAGCTGCTGCCCAGAGAGGGTGTGGAGTCTCCTTCTCTGGAGATGTTCCCAACCCACCTGGACACTTTCCTGTGCAACCTGTGTGGGATGGATCTGCTTTGGCAGGGGGGTTGGACTGGATGATCTCTAGAGGTCCCTTCCAACCCCATAATTCTGTGACCTTCCTCTCGTCTCTGCTGCTCCTTGCCTGAACTCAAATCTTCTAACTCATCCCACCTGGTGTCTCATGCAAAACCCCTGCAGCAGCTTGGAGCGATCATCCTGTGTGTGGTGGGCAGGTTTGCAGGCTGGGTGCTGCCCATGGTGGTGATGGGCAGAGCCTGGCAATGGGAGGAAAGAGCAGCACAAGGTGTGTGCTGGCCAGCAAAGCTCACACCAGCATCTCTACAAGGGGATGCATGGAGGAGCTGTAGCTTTGCTAAAGAAGAGAGGATTCAGGTGGGAGCTGGGCTTGGATTTTTGCACGTGGAAGTAGTTGCAGGAGTTGAGAGGAGCTTTTTGTCCTCACTAAATTCCCTTCCTGTCTTTGATCCTTAATTCCAGAGAGGGGTTTTTTGATGTCTATTTGGCAGCACGAACACCTTGGCCCAGTTACAGGCGTCTGGAGTCCAGCTCTGCATCTGCCCTGTGCTGCTGGAAACTGAGCTGGGAAATCCCAGCAGGTGATGCACAGCCAGAGGGACTATGCTGGTTGTCTCCATCCTTGGCTGAGGTGCTGGGAACATGGCTGGTCCAAGCCCCGTGGCACACAGGTAGGGACAGGCAGGCTGTGCACCTCTGCTCCCAGCAGACCTTGAAGCCATTTCAGTCCTCAGCTCCTTCTGCAGGGAACAAACTCACCTGTGCACGTCAGGATGTTGAATGATACACAAGATCTGCCAAGCAAAAAAGAGATGGATGAGGTGGGGCTGGTAACTCTCAAAACACCCTTTCATCTTCTCAGAGTCTTTGCAGCTCTGCTCAGCCCTGGGAAGAGCACCTCTGCTCATCCTTGGGAAGAGCAGAACCACCAGGACAGATTTACCACCTGCAGGGTGGAAGTCCTGGGTTTTGGGAGAGACAGAGACACACGTCGGCAGCTCTGGTTCCAGAGGACCTGGTGGAGTGACTTAGCAAATTGATCCCATTGCTTTGGCCACAGGGAAACTCTGCCACCTTGAGTAAGACCAGCTTCTGTCCAGGTGGGACTTCCTGAGGGTGTCCATCACCCTGGAGCCCCTGCCACCCAATGCAGCTCAGCTGGCTGGGAAGGTCCAGACGTCGGCTGGCACAGGGGTGGGCTGAGCAGTCCAGGGGCTTCAGGGCATCCCCCTCAGCCTGATGGCTGGGTTGGTCTGTTGTTTTCTATTTTTATTGAATAATCTGAGAAAAATACGCTCCAGCATGTTCCGTTGACCCAAGGTACTTGTCTCATTGGTCTTTCTCACAAGAGGTGAAAATAAGATGTGTTGCTCCATTTTACAGCTTTTTATATATATTTATGTATTTTAAAGCTCATTTTTGCTGACATATGGAGAATTACTGAAGTTGAAACACCGTTTTAAACCACCTCATTTAGCAAACACCAAAAGGAAACATTTGATTACTCCTTCAGCTCTTCATTTGTCCTGGCTGAGGTTATTTACTGTGTTCAACTCAAATCAACCAGCACTTTGGGTTTCACTCCATGTGCATTTTTCCTTTTGATAAAGTGCTTTTCAGAAGGAGTTTGCTCAGCTGTCTTCCATTCCCAGTGTTTAAAATGAGGAGGAAAAGAATATTTCTCATCCTCCGAGGGTGTTAAATGGGAAACTCGTGTTATTTAGGATGTTTTTGTAAGGGAAGCTGTGTGTGTGGATTGGAGATGCTGTGATGTGTTGTATACACATTTAATTTTTCTCAAGTGATAGCTGTGTTTACACACGTGTTAGCAATTTACACGTGTGTGTGCTGGCAATGTATTTTTGTGGGTGCCTGGAATAGCTGTTTGGATGAAGAAGACCTGTCTGGGGGTCTGGATGTCAGTGGCTGACTCTTAATTTTCCCTTGGGCAGCTGTAGAAGATGAGTTTCTCATGTTGTTAATATTGAGGCTAAACCTTACCGAGTAAGCTTATGTGTGTTTAAATTTTTATCAGGGTAATTACTGTCGAATAATTGAGAGTCTTGCTCTGGTTTGACCTGTATCAATTACTTAGGGGTTTTTTTTTCCCCTCTCAGTATAAGAGGGTTTTGCTCTCCACCATCTGAGGAATATTGTTTAAAAAGACATTTTCTGCTCCTTCTGATGTGCTGCTGTGATTTAAGATGGAAAGAGACCCTCTCTGTGGATGGCTTTAATTGAAATCCACTTACCACACAAATGTTACAGATCTCCAAAGATGCTAGCAGTTACTAGCTTCTGTCCAGATTTATATATATATATATAATTTTTTTGTTTAGTTTTGCGATTTTTTTTATTGTATTTTGGGGGTTTTGGGGGGTTTTATTGGTTTGTTGCTTGGAGGGATTTTGGGGGGTTTAGGGGGCTTGTGGTGTTGTGTGGTGGGTTTTTTGGGTGGTTTTTGGTTTTGTTTGGGTTTTTTTTTGTGCAAGGTAGAAAATTGTGTGTGAAGCTGTTACCTGTCTCTGGGGTGGGCAGAGGATTTGGTTTTGACAAGGATATCTCTGCACTTCAGGCAGCCAGACCCATTCTCCTGTCCCTATATTCAGCAGAAATATTCTTGGGTTGCCTTGACTCTCCCTCCTAAAGAATTGATTTGCCACTTGGCAATGCTCATGCATGGCTGGGGCAGGTGTAGACAATCTGGGCATCTTCTCTCAGAGGAACACAACCTCATCCATCGCAGTCTGTGGTGTTTGAACACCCTCACATGGGTCCCCACCACATCACCCAACCCTCACCACGGTGGTTTCTTCCAGCAAGAAGTACTGGGGAAGGTGATGTGCATCTGCCTCCCCAAGCGTGCCCACAGCTCAACCGGTGCAGGATGTGTCCCACCAGCTGTGTGATGGGACGTGCAGCAGCCTGTTCCCCTCGTGCTCTCAGTCCCTTTCTCAGTCCATGGGTTTTCTTTGCAGGTCAGCCCCAGGCCCCAGATGCTGCAGGTGAATCCAGCAGCTCCTGAAACATATTGGCTTCCTCAAGGCTAACGAATTGCAGGGAGATTTCAGTGATGTGGTGCTGGCTTGCAAGCCCAGGAGCTGGAGTTCATTCTCCCTGTTCTATAGGTGTGTGCTGGGTACCTGTATCTGCCTTTTGTTCTCCTTAAGGTCTTTTAAAGATGGAAAAGCTCTCTCAGATCACAGCAGCTGTGTGCCAACTGGCTGTTTAGGGAAGTGAGGGGTTTGGTGAAGGGAAATGTGTGACATGGTTGACTTGCTGTGCAGGGTTTGCGTGCATGTCTTGAAAACCTTTAACCTGCTGGGTTACACATTGATTTTGCAAGAGAACTTGGTTGTGGTGGGATTCACGTGAAGCTGGGCTGTGTTTGGGGATCATAGAATCCCAGGTTTAGGTTGGAAGGGACCTTAAACTCATCCAGTTCCAACCCCCCTGCCAGCAGCAGGGACACCTTCCACTAGACCAGGTTACTCAAAGCCTCATCCAGCCTGGCCTTCAACACTTCCAGGAAGGAGCAGCCACAGCTTCTCTGGGCAGCCTGGTGCAGCTCTTTTATGGGTGCAGGCATCAGATGTGCAGCAGGAAGGACAGCATGCCCTGGAGATTAGAGGGGACAAAAGGGAGTTATACATTTAAGGGTTTCTCCTGGATGAAGAGGGGAAATGGCATCTATGGGGCAATATTCTTGTGACCAACTAGAAGAGATGGCAATACCTAGAAGACTTGGCAATACCTCTCCTCAGATTGCTTCATGGCTTTTCCTAATCTCCAGTGCCTGGTGAATGGGCCGTGGGGATCACTTTTCTGTGCTAACAACGTTCTCCACGGTGGCCAGGAGGGAGGTTGTTCTGGGGACAGGTTTGGGTCCTCATGGTGAGCAAGTCCCTGCCAAGCCCAGAGCCCTTTTTTTGTGTACTGCTTGGAAGTGAAATATGAACAGGCAGCAGCTGCTCCTCGTTAAATGCCGTTAATATCTGGAGCTGGAAGCTTTGGAGCAAAGGAAACTGCTCAAACTGGGGTAATATAATTTATAAGGAGTGTTGGCACTTACAACTTGGAGGGTGGAGACCAGCACATGGCTCTTGATGGAAAGACCTGGCATGGTCCATGAGGTAACCTCATTCAGTGTAAGACTCTGCATTGCTCCTCTTCATCTGCTGAATAAACCAGCCAGCACCACTCTTCTGCTGTGCAAATTACTGCTGTGTCTTTCTCTTGATGTTCTGTTAGTGATGGGAGGTCACCTCTGTGAAATGCATGTTAGACTTTGCAAATCCATTGCCTGAGTCTGGGCAAGGTGTCTAACTTGCTTTGTGAGGAAGAGGAGCTGCTTTCCTTGATGATTCACCCCACCCTTCCTGGACGCTCGTCTTCTTGGTGTGCAGCCTTTGGGGGATGTCTGTAGAGGGAGCCTAAAGGATTAACTTGAATTTTATGAGCTTTAAGGACCTTTAAGGCTGGCTGGAATGAATCCTGTGTCCAGGGAGAGATAATCCCTACCCTGAGGAGATGTGGTGCAGAGCGCTGTGTCTGAGCTCAGGTTGTTTCTTGTGCCAGGGATGGGCTGTGTTGGCTGCACAGGACCATCAACTCACTCAGCACCACTTCCCTGCTGGAATGTTCCTCAGGCCTGAAAAAAAGGACTTTTGCAGTTCAGTAGCCCACAATTAGCAGATCACCAGCCCTTGGGATGGTTTTGGTGTCCCACTGCCACTGTTTCACAGAGCAAAATCCCATCTCACACTACGACCTATGGGCAGGGACCTTCTAGTGCTCTTACAGCCTTTGTATGCCTGGAGCTCTTAAAACCTTTGATAGCACAATTATTGTTGTCTTTCTAGATCCACTCTTGGGACAAAAGGGAGGTCCCTAGGGACCAGAATGGGTCATTGCAGAACTGGTCTCTCCAGTTCACCAGACTCACTGGAGTTCAAGAGCCCTGTGGGGAAGGGGTGGCTCTGGTCACTGTGGTGCTGGGACAATCTGGGGATGCTGGCCTGGCCTGGAAGATATCAGTACATGTTGCCCAGGGATGGCACAGCTCTGCTGCAGAGCTGTTGTCTTCTGCCTTCAGGATGTTTGGAGGTTTATCCTGTATTTAGTTATTAATTTTTTTATGGTCACTAGTGATCACCACAGGTTCTGGTTATAAGGGACTCATCTCACTAATAAATAGACATTAGGGTCATCTGATTTATTTCAGCCAGTGAGAATTTGATGTCAGAGTTCTGCAGAAATTGTAGTTTATGATTTCAGAATGAAAAGACAAATCAGAGACACCTGATGTGGAGCAAACTGGGAATAGCTGGGTGGGTGGAAAGAAAGGCTCATAGTTATATGGGCAGCATGTGGTGGATGTGGAGTGCAGGCAGGCTGCTGGGGCAGGTGCACGTGGGTTTGGAGATATTGGAGGGCAACGTGGTACATAGTGTTGGGCTGGAGTAGTGCAGTACTTGTGTCTGAAGGCACTGGGGAAGGTTTGAGTAACCTGAGCGCTGGTGTGTTTGGACGTGGGAAGGGTGTGCTTGTAATTAATGGAATGAGGGAGCAGGTTGTCCTGTGTTGGAGGTAGAGTCCTTTACCTGGGGAGGAATAAACACATGAACCAGTACAGGTTAGGGGTGACCTGCTGGAAAGGACCAGGTAGAGAAAGACCTGGGTGTGCTGGTGGACAGCAGGTTGGCCATGAGCCAGCGGTGGGCCCTTGTGGCCAAGAAGGCCAACAGTATCCTGGGTTGCATTAAAAAGAGTATGGCCAGTAGGTCAAGGGAGGTTCTCCTCCCCCTCTACTCTGCCCTGGTGAGGCCACATTTGGAATACTGTGTCCAGTTCTGAGCTCCCCAGTTCAAGAAAGGGATCTTCTAGAGAGAGTCCAGCAGAGGGCTACAAAGATGATGAGGGGCCTGGAGCATCTCCCATATGAGGAAAGGCTGA
>NW_010297686.1:19579-28871 GCF_000700745.2 Antrostomus carolinensis | reverse complement strand
TGTGGAGTCTCCATCTCTGGAGATGTTCAAACCCACCTGGATGTGATCCTGTGCAACCTGCTGGAGATAAACCTGCTTTGTCAGGGGGGTTGGACTGGATGATCTCCTGAGCTCCCTTCCAACCCCTACAATTCTTTGATTTGAGATGGAGACAGTTGCTCCCCAGGAGCAGCACGACCTTGCAGATGCAGCTGGTCTTCAGTGAATTCTTTTTGGCAGGGGGAGAAGAGAAGGACAGGGTAAAGCTCTAATTAGAAAGCTGCTCTTGCCTGATATTTCATGCTCCTAATTGCTGACACAGGCTGGCGTGTTTTTCTCCCTCCTTTCCTGTTTAAATAAATAAGTAAAAGCAGGTTAAAGGATGCTCATGCTTCAGATCAAGCTGTGTGACAGATGAGAGGGGAGATTTCCACAAGTGCTTTGGCCTGATCTTTTCATAGCAGCACTGAAGACCACGGGGTGAGGGTGGTAGGGATTTATTGACTGGCAAGGGTGGCACGAGGCAACTTGAATTTTGAAGGTACAATTTGATTTCATCTTCTCAACCCAAGGAGAACAATAAAACCTACAAATGAGTCAATTATCTGGGCTGCAGGAAAAAAAGCAGACTGAGCCATGGAGCAGGATTTGCTGACCTTGCACCCTACTGAGAGCCTGGATATTGTGATGGAAGACGATCTGTCATTGAAGTGGGGAGAAGGGAAAAGTGCTGCCGTGGCTTGACCTGACTGGAGGGGAACATACCTCAGGGCTGGTGATGGAAGAGGAGAGCCTGTCCCAGGAGAGATGGGGGTAGTGAGTGGTTGCTACTTGTTTGCTCTTCCAAAATTGCTCGTTGTGTGGTTGTGGTGGAGGTACTGAAGCTGGTTGGGCTGCAGAGAGGTGTTGACTCCCTCCTGGGTTCTGCCTGAGTATCAAGCTGGGGGATAAGGATTCTCATGGAAGTAATTGAATAGAAGCATTTTTAACTTGGTGAAATCTCATCAGCTCCGTAGCCCTGGACTTTTCAAGTCTTTGGCTCTGTTGTCAGTGAAGAACTTGATGAGGTTGTGCCTGTGAGATGGCAATGCCAGTGGGGAGCTGGCAAGGTCACAACTGCCCTGTGTGTGGCTCTAGATGAGCACTGGGGCTCTGCATTGCTCACGTGAGAAGCAGAGCAATTCTGCTGTTCTGTGATTTTTGTGCTACTGCTGGTGCCCCACCTGGAAATGATGAATGGGACAGATATCTTGGATAAATGAAGGATTAAAGAGGTATTTCTGTAAGCACATGGGGGTCTCTAAACTGCCACATGTGAAGGCAGAGGGGAGCAGTGGGGGTGGGTGGAGGGGACAATGCGTTGGATTGAACAACTGAATTTATCTGCCTTTACTTCTTCCCCCTCTGCTTCATCCACATTCATCCAGCTGTACCCAGCAACTACCTGGGGAGACTTGTTTCCAGATTGCAAGTTTTAAACCTAATAAAACACTACCTCTGGCTAAATCCCCTCTCCCAGTTGCCCCATCTCTATGTGTAGCTGGTGACAGGTTCCTTCCCAAGCAGTTTCTAGAACGAGCTGGCTGGGTTTTGGGAAGCGCATCCTGCAAAGCTGTAAAACGCTGTGGCTGGAGTCGTGCGCTGTCAGGAGATGCTGCTGGAAGGGCAGGTGTGGGATGCGGCAGGAGTTTGCTTCCCCGCTGTGTCCTCCCACAATGCAATCATTGTCCCTCTGCCCTGCTCTGCTGATGCTGCTCAAAACCTGCAGCATTCACACAACTGCTCATCGGGGAGCAGAAACTCCCCGAAGGTCCCCTCGCTGCATCAGGTGTCCTCAGGAGGGACATTGGTGCACAAGGGAGGATGTCATAAGATGTTTGGGATGGGCACTATGTCCTTGAAGGAGTTGGGAGAGTTGTTGCCAAGCGCAGAAAGCTGTGTGAGGACTCTGTGTGGCACGGTGAAGATGCAGGGATGCAGCAGTCTGAGGTGCTGAGATGTATAATAGCACGAGGGGAAAATTAAACCCATGTTGCTGGGTAGGTTATGAATGTTATTGAGTGGGAAGAGACAGGGAAAGGTCATCTACTGGTTCCCAGCAAAGCATTGGTGGAGATGGAGGCCAATGACCATGCTGGTGGTTCTCTGATGTCTGGAGATGTTGGGTGCTGGATGGTTTCTGAGGGTTGGGACCAAAGTCCTGGGATAGTTGAGATCCATCTTAAAACAGAAAGCACTGGAAGTGGGGAGCAGTGGCTCACAGACCCCAAACTTTCAGTCCTAGCAAAATTAATGCAAATTTCGATGTGACAGAAACCTGTTTTCACTTTTGGCTTTTTAGGATACCTTTCCAAATCATTAGAGCATCACTTATCATGAAGGGGAAAAAAAAACATTCTCTTCTGCAATGGCATGAGACAGCGCAAGCTGCTGTGCTGGCTGAGAACCAATGCTTCTGGGAGCTTTTGCAAAGTACTGTCCTACCTCTTAATTTGGAATGATAGAAGAAACTCTGGTGGCAAATGCTATAGAGAACATCATATGGTCAGTTATGCATTGGTAAAAGACAGTAATTTTTCAAAATGATCCCCAAAAGATTATTATTAATGCGATTAAGTGTCTTGAATGGGAGTTTTTTTCTACTCAGTAACAGTACCAAGCACAAAAAACCCCTCTGTGAAACAATGCACCCAGCACGTGTAAGCCAACATCTTCACGTTGTGATCTGTACAACGTGTGCTTGTTTCAAGTTATATTTAGCTCATTCAATTCTGGATAATTTATTGTTTGCTGGAGAAGAGCCCTCATGTTGCATTCATGCTTAGAAACACAAGTGAGGATGGGTCATGGGCTTGGAAGCAGCTTTGGTCCAAATTCACACAGAGAGATCATTTGGGTGGAGTTGAATGTGGTGAGGGTTGGGGACACCCACGGTCTTGCACTTGAAGTCCTTTTCTAACTCTGTGCCTCAGTTTCCCTCTCCCATTTGTAACTTGCCATCTATGCCAGCAATGTGGTGGTGAGCAGGTTTGGTGATGATGGGATGACACTCTCCTTACTGCTTTGAGCAGTGGACTCAAAGAGTGAAAATGCCTTTTTACCATGCCCGTAGCCCTCATGATGGTTTGGCAACAGTTGGAAAGAGCAGGATCCATGGGGCAGAAGATGCCTTGAAGCAGATATCTAGTTGAGAGCATGCTGCTGTGATTTGAGGTGCTCGTATCTGTAGCTGAAAGTCTGAAGGTGCCTCCAGGGCCACCTCCAGCACCCAGGAGCTCCAGTTTGCTCCCAGCTTGGAGCTCCTCCGTTCCTTTCTTCTTCTCCGCAGGCTTTCACATGCTGAACAGACAATTTGCTTTTCCATTTCCCAGCGATTTTGTGGTGACTGGCCTCGTCGCCGCAAACATTAGCTGGAAACTTCGTTAGAGAAAGAAAGCACAAAGTCGGGTGGCAGGGGAGATAATTACCTTTCTAATATAATTATGGCTGGGCTGGTGAGCCTTTTATCTCGATCCATGTACTTCTGGTGGTAATACAATAACAGGCAAGGATTTAAAATTTACTAGGTTATTGCTCACCTCCAGCAGCCAGAGCTGTTTTCTCCCCACGATGGAGGGGTTTGTTACAGGAGATATCAGGTTCAATGTTTGGAGAAGAGGATGATTTTGGAAGAGGAAGGAGTAGGGAGAGAAACCCTCTGAGCTGGTTAAGCAGCTTGGAGGGTGATGCACAGTCCTGTCTGTGAGCTTGTGTTTGGAGGTGGTCCTGTCCCTGCCCAAGGTGCCATGGTGTGATGTGAATCTGTGGATGTGGAGCACAGAGAAGGTCTGGTCTGATTGATGGGTGCTGTAAGGAGTTTCCCCATCGAGGCTGTTGTGTGTCCATCAGTGCTCTTTGAGCAGTCCTCTCTGCGACTGCCGGAGGTGCAGGGATGGGATGGGAAGGCAGGTCCCGGCTTGGGTGGGGACAGGGGCCTGGGGAGCAGACAAGCCTTTGTGTTAGAGCAGCAAAGCAGAAGGCAGGGCTCCCTGTCACCTCCCCAGTGAGGTAACAGCACCTGCTTTAGTGTTTGGGAACCAGCCTGGGGTTGTGGGTTTGGGTACCAGCCTGGGGTTGTGGGTTTGGGTCTTGGTTGGTCTTTGTGGTGCTGTGTGAGTCAGGGGACTGCACTGCATCTTCATTTCCCAGCTGGTGAGAACAAGGGAATCTGTTTTCTGTGCTGCAGGAAGAGCGAACCTCTCTCTACCCTCTAACAGCACAGAAATGCTTTTCCATTGCTGCCTTCCTCAGGTTTTCAAAAGATAAAACTCCATCCCTGGGGCACTGTGCTCTCCTCCCCACCCTGGTGCCATCTGCGACAGGATGTGTGACAGGGACCGGTGTCAACCTCCTGCTTCCAACCCTCAGCCTCTTGGCTGATCCCATCCAAAGGTTTGATACTATAGAAGGCAGCTCCTCAGTCCTCTCCCACCAGGAAAGCCCAGTTGCTGTTTCACTCTGAGCAAGGTGGTGCTCTCACTATCCGTCCCCTCCATCCAGCTGAGTACGAAGGGAAGAGCAGGTCTGGACAGCTGATGGGATTATAAAACATTGAAAAGGTCAGGGTGGTACCATTTGCTATTATCTTTCCCAGAACATAAGAGGCATTAAAATTCTGCTGTCTCATTTGTGTAATGAGGGAGAAAATTGTAACGAAAGGAAAATGAAAAGGGGGGGGGAAAAGTCTTCCCCTCCTGCGATTGGGTCAGGGAAATGGAACCGGTGCAAGTTTAACTCTTGTACCTAGCTGTGCTTCCAGGGGGTTGATGTAGATGCCCGTTCAGGTCCAACCTCTCATTTCTGTGTGGAGGAGTTAAAACTCTTGCTCCAAGAACAGCCACTAGTGTAATGAGTTTGGTGATCTCAACTTTCTCCTCATTTTGAGTTCATCACCTTGGTCTTCGGCAGAGTTTGCACTCAGAATCCAAGAGGTATTGGAGATGGGGAGACATCAACCCTGGTGGGTCATTTTGATATGATTTAAGCTGGAAGAACACGATGTGAGGATGAGCTCCTGGCTCAGGCAGAGGTGCTGAGGACTGGGACAGCACAGGATACACCTGCATTCAGTGTTGCTTTAAAGAGGAGATGGGAATGGAGGAAGCAGAGGGGGACAGCGCTGATGATGTGTATTAACTGGGTGAGCTGCTGCCATGAAACAACTGCAATGGAAGTTGTGACCAAACCGTGGTTGAGATGGACTTTGCAAGAGCTGCAGAAGGTGTGATCAAACTTGAGAATCTTTACCTCCATGCTCAAATAACAGTGAAAAGCTCTTGCCAGTAATGAGCAGATCTAGCCAACTGGAGCCCAGGTCTCCTTTCTAAGGCAAAATCATAGAATCATCGAATGGTTTGGATTGGAAGGGACCTTAAAGATCATCCAGTTCCAACCCCCCTGCCATCAGCAGGGACACCTTCCACTAGACCAGGTTGCTCAAAGCCTCATCCAGCCTGGCCTTCAACACCTCCAGGGAGGAGCAGCCACAGCTTCTCTGGCCAACCTGGGCCAGTGTCTGACCACCCTCACAGTGAAGAACTTCTTCCTCATATCTAATCTAAACCTCCCCTCTTCCAGTTCAAACCCATTTCCCCTTGTTTTGTCATTAATTGCCCTTATGAAAAGTCCCTCCCCAGCTTTCTTGTAGCCCCTTCAGGTACTGGGAGGCCGCTATAAGATCTCCCTGGAGCCTTCTCTTCTCCAGGCTGACCAGCCCCAACTCTTTCAGCCTGTCTTCATAGGAGAGGTGCTCCAGCCCTCAGATCATCAAGATGCATAAAGAGAAAGGGTGTATCTGTGTTCCTCAGAGAGCTGCCCGCTGATTTTATCTGAGCATCTCCATTGTTGGTTTTGGGAACTTCCAGGATAAAATTCTCCTTTCTTTTTCTTTATTTTTCTTTCCCCACCCCCGCCCCACCCCCAAAGAAGAGCAAGGTCCATGATAAATGCCAGATCCTGGCTCTACCCCAGCCTGTAAATTTTGTCAACTGCAAAACCCAGATGCAAACTTTATCACTCCAGCTCCATCCTGTGCTCTTGGCAAAGCCATGCAGTTGATGTTGCTTGGCATCCTCGAACCTCCCTCTCTGCTCCTCTCTTTTTCTCCTCCTCCCACAACCTAACTTTTCCTCATTTGCTGGAAACTTTGCTGGAGATCTGTGTCCTGGATGGCTCCAAGAGATGTCTTCCAGGAGAAGGATGCATCTTGCCAAGCTTGCTCCTTCTGAGGTACCTCTTGCTCACCCCCAGCATTGTGTTCACTCCTCACCTCCTCCTTGATCCCCTGTTGCAAACCCCACCTTGAATCTCAACAACCTGTTATTTGTGTTTGAGCTTTCGTGCCCTCATCTCCATACCCTGCCAGGCTACTGGGGAACGTGACAACAAAAGAGAAGGGCCAACATAAATCTATTGCTTCTTCATGAGTTGCAAAGAACCAAAGGAGTTTCCTTGCCTGCCAAAAATATGGTCTGCTGAGGGTTGCTGTGACAAGCAGCACCCTCGTATAAATATCAAAGTGCAATCAGTCATCTGAGCCATCAGCAGCTGAGGAGGGGAGTGGGTTGCCCTGAGAAATGGAGGTGGGAATGGTGTCTCTGCACAAGCAGGTCTGGCACGTGGGCTGCTTCATGGGTGACCTGGTGCTTCCACCTCTACTGGAGCCCACGTGGTTCTGAAGGTGAAGTGAAGGTGGGGGAGATGCAGCCAAGGAACCATCTCCTTCTCAAATGCTTGGACTCCACATCATATCCCAATGGAAAGGAAGAATGAACTAACTTGGGGTGAGGGCAAGTTTGAAGCATGGTTCTCCAGAAATATATATATATATTTTTTTTTCCAATGAGAAATATTGGAGGAAAAAAACCTGGTTCCAAAAGTTTTTTGTTTCAAAAGGTAGAGCTTCCCCTGGGAGGTTGCAACCTGATTTTAAGTGAAAAGGTCTGCTTTCAGACAGCTTTACAATATCATTGCACTTAAAACCAACCAAATAAAAATAAAATCTGAAGTCATATTTGAAGTCAAAACGAAACCAAAATGTTTTGTTATTTCCCACTGGAAAACTGAAATTGATGTTTCCCTGAAAACAAACATTTTTGCTGGGGAAAAAAGGCATTCTTCAGCACAAAAACCATCTTTGAGTGTTTTTTCTAAGAACTAGCAGTACTTCTTGATTTGTTTGAGTTATTGCTACTAAGATGCCACCTATTTGCATTTTGCTGGGGCTGCTCTTAATGTAGGAGTTGCACAATGCGATGTTCTGTGCTTCCTTCTGCTCTTTCTCTTAATGGAGGTAGCTCTGAAACGTGCTGGTGATGCCATTGTGTCGGGTGCTGGAGAGCTGTTGGCAGTGTCTGGCCTGAGCTATGGATTGGTCCAACAAAGCAGAATTGGAGCAGGAAGTCGAGCAAGTTGCTGAAAACCCCAAAACAAGCTGGGGCAGTGATGGAAGGAGAACTTGAAATTTTTTTAGGTGCTGCTCAGTGTTGGTGTCTCCTCAGACCTCAATGCCATGGGTGAGGCTCATCTCTAGCCCTCTATCAGCATCCCAGTACCCTGCCTGGAGGTTTGATGCAGCAATTACCAAAGAAAGTCATCACCTGTGTGCTGTGGAAAGATGGACTTGGGTGGTGGTGAGGATGGTTGATGAGGACAAAGCCCAGTGTCACCTTCCAGCAGCAGCCCACACCTGGAGCTGCCTCCTCTGGTTGTTTCCAGGGCTACCAGAGGAAGGAATCACTCACAGTATCAAACCAGAGGGAAGACGATGACTAAGCAAATGTCAGAAATGCTTACTCTGGAAACCAGGCTGCCTCCTCCCCGCACCTTCCCTGCTTGGGGCTTAACGCTGTCTAGACGATGGTCTGCTCTGTGCAAACTCTCAATTAATGTAATGCTGATAGACTGGAAAAGTGCTCGGAAGTCCTGTCCTGCCTCAGTGCTGGCTGTGGGTGCAGCCACAGAGCTGCCTTTCTGGGGGATTTTTTGTTTGTTTATTTGTTTTTCTGCTTGGGGAGCAGCAAGTTGGGTGATTTAATGGAGATGGGTGTCATGGCCAGGGGAGGAACTGAATGGGCAGAGACTAGAGCCTGGTGTTACGAGCTCCCCTGAGATTTAAACCCAGTCAAATGTGAAGCATCTCCTTCCTAAAAATCCCAGTTTAAGCAAGAGAGTTATATTATCAAGAGAAAACAGCATCGTGGAGTGAAACAGTGACTTGTCTTGCTCACTTGATGACTAAACTCAAGTCAGATCTCAAAGCCACTCTTTGCTACTCTGTGGTGAACCTGACTCATGCGTTTTGGACATCAGAAACTGCCAGTGCTGCTTTGTGAGTTTCTTTTTCTCTGCTTGTGCTTTTCTCCCTTGGCTGTAGAGGTAAAGCCTGAGGTGATTTAGCTCCTAACACAACGCTTAACTCTTGTGCTGAAAAGCTAGGAGGGATTTCTGGACCATTTCACAGCAATAGGCTGCATCAACAAAAAGCATCTGATGCTGTTGGCCTGCATCCCAAAGTCCTCGATGCTGTTTTCTTCTGTGCTGCCTCGTCAGAAAGCTGCTGTTGGACCACTTCTCATCTTCTCCTGCAGCTGCCTAAGAAATTCCCCACAGATCTCCCTCTTCCTGCCCTCATAATTCAGATCTGTCTTCACGTCATGGTGAAAACTTGCCACAACAAATCGATGTTGCCATATATATACCAGTCTTCTCTGCTGTCTGCTGCTGTCTGCTTGTATTTCCGATGGCTGCAGCACATGGATGAACTTGCCTGACTGGTCAGTGGATTGAAATGAAACTCCAAAACCCATGACTGATGCAAGTACAACCTCCCCTGGAAAACTACAACTTCCATCTCTGCTCAGCCAGCTTGGAACTACCCGATGGCCCCAAAGGTTGTGCTCTGGAAATTTGGAAAACACCAACACTTGGTGCTGTGATGGGCCCTGGTATGGCAGGTTTCAACCCAGAGTATATATTTTGTTTAATAGCTGGATTATACAGTCCAGAGACGTCGAGGTTATGATGAAAATGCTGCCAGATTTTTAGCTGCAGCAATTCCAACATTCTTACCAGCCCAGTGGAGAGCAAAAGCCTCCATTATCCGAACTGCCAATTAATTGAAGCACATTTCTCTATCCTGTTATAAAGATGTCACTTCCCTGCACCAGTGATGAAGGGTCTGAGGTCCCACAAGCTCTGCTCGATGGGACCTGCCTGCATTGCTGACTCGTAGGAGTCTACGTTCTCGTGTTGGTTTTGGGAAGGGGATTATGGT
>NW_010297686.1:11919-19560 GCF_000700745.2 Antrostomus carolinensis | reverse complement strand
AAGAGTGACAACTGCAGCGTGGAGTGGAGGAGGAGGAAAGCAGGACTGGCAAACCAATGCTCAAGAGAGGGCGTGATCATGGGCATGTTTTGTGATGGCTTTGAGATGATGCTTGCAGTCATTAAACGTTGCCTCCTGAGCATGCAGAAGCTATGCCGTGTTCTCTGAGCACCTTGAATCCAGGCCAAGGTGTACCTGGGTGCATCTAGTTAATTAGATTTCATAGGTAACAAGTTGTTTCTCCAATTCTTTTTATCCAAGGACCTCGGTGTTAATTTTGACTCGTGTGCAAAGTAGCTGAGCACTACTGCTCTCTTACAGACACTTCCAGTCGTGTCCTACAGAGGGTAAATTCAGTCAAACAACCTCCTCTGACTGAACATCAGCTGGATCCCTATTTCCTCAGCTTTACCAGTGAGGAACTGGTGTTGTAGCTCCATTTGACTTGAAAAAAGGCAAGAGAAAAGGGGGTTTTGGTGTCATGGGTTGTTTTTTTGGTGTTGTTTGGTTGGTTTTGGGGTTTTTTTTTAAGACTTGTTTGAGCTGTTGAATTGATATGGGCTCAGCTTGAGTGAGGATGATCAAGTGAGTAACTCCCCAGCAAATGTGAGTGACGGTAACTCACACACTCTGTGGTTCTAGCAGCTGAGTGCAGCCAGAAGAGACTTTCTAATTAAAGAAGAGACTTTCTAATTAAGCCTTATAATTTTCTGAGGAGTCTCCTCTGGGATGGTCATCCTCAGCAGGACTTGTGCATGGGCAGAGCGCCGGTGTTGTGTAGTCATTGCTGAAATGTTTTGTGTTGTGGTTGCACCATGCTGGGCAGGAGCAGCTCTTCGAGGTTGCTGTGGGACTGTTACGAGCTTGTCAGCTGCTGAACTTGAGTTTTATCTTCACAAAATAGGGAAAAGAGGGGGTTTTATCTGTCACATTCCTAAAATACTCTTCCCTAAGCACCAAATATAAGAACTGATATGGCTGAATTATCCTAAAAAAAAAAACAAAACAGAAGGAGGGAAGTTACAATTTCTGTTTTCAATATGGGAGGAATAAATTCTGACTTTCTGGTGTCCACAGCTCAGCTTGCAACAGGTTTAAAGCACCGTACAGATGGCTGTGCAATTATTGCCAGCATCTCCTGATTATATTAGATAAGGCCCTGGGTTTATTTAGCAGAAGCAGATGGAGGGAATACACAATATTTTAGATGTCTTGGCAAACTGTGTTTTCCTTAGAACAACATTGCATGTTTGCTGTGATAGTTCTGGCCAAAAAAAAAAAAGAAAAGAAAAGAAAAAAAGAAATTCTAAGAAAGAAATTCTAAGAAAGAGGGAGAATGATTTTCTCCGGGAGTGGCAATGAGGTGTGCATTCAAGAAGAGACATTATATTGCAAGTCTTCTGATATCTGATGCCTGTGAGAAGAGGAGAGTTTCAGCTTTTATTTGGAAATGTGCATTTTTTTGTGTCTCATAGACTACAGCTTGAAAACATGATCCCAGCTGCCTGCAAGGAATTGCAAGATAAATATAGAGAGCCCCCTAATATATATCTATATATATATTTAAATGATTTAATTATTTTTAATCCAGCCTTGTTGATTTTGGGGCTGCCTGCTTGTGTGACCGCTGGCAGTACTACATCTCTGAGCAAGGGGCAATAGCTGCAGGTGGCAAAACACCTGGGTTTGGGGTCCTTTGAGGCAGCAGATTTGGACAGGAGGTGTGTGAGAAACATGTGCACCTCTGCTTGCTCAGAGGAAAACCTCCCTCACAGGCCACCAACCTCAGGGATGAAGGTTCTAGTGACTATCTGTGACAGGGTGTGATAATTCCACTGGGCTGGTCCTTGGCCAGCAACCAACACAGCCCTTCATCTACTGCCCCCCACCCCCAGGGGATAGGGGAGAGGATTGGGGGGCAGGGTAAGGAGACTTGTAGGGTGAGATAAGTTTAATCATAGAAATAAAAGAAAACTTTAAATAAGAATTATATTAAAATAGTAGTCATAATTATAACAGTAACAAAATATACAAAGGAGTGACACCCAGTGCCATCGCTCACCACCCGCTGACCAAGCCCGGCCCGTTCCCAGATCGCGATCCCGGAGGAGCGACAATCCCGACCCGAAACCGCAATCCCGGGAGAGCCAGAGCCCGAGCCAAAGCCAGAGAGAGCAAGAGAGGAAGAGCCCCTCATGGATCTCCTGCCCATGGGGGACAGGAGAAGGAACAGCCCCTTGGCAGAGCCCAATGCCCATGGAGCTGATCCATTGCAATATTCATTCCTTCCTGAGATCTTGCGCTTGCAGACCAGCAAAACGCAAAGTCCTTCAACTTCCAGCTACAAATGCAAACATCAGTGTGTTCTCAGTGTCTCTCTCATAACAAGTCCCAGGCTGAGAGCAAACCGCAGCACTGTTCTAACTACTGGAAAGAAACCAGCTCTGTTTCAGCTGAAAACCAGGACACTGGGCCAGGAACCAACTCCCTGGCCACTCTCCCTCCTAAGGGAGGAAACCCAGCTCTGTGCCTGCTCGTAGAGGTACCTGATACCTTTCCAGCCCTTGTCCTGCTCCAAACATTTGGCTGTCAGAGAAATTTACTGTAGGGTCATTTGC
The DNA here is from genome assembly GCF_000700745.2 of Antrostomus carolinensis. Lineage (NCBI taxonomy): Eukaryota > Metazoa > Chordata > Aves > Caprimulgiformes > Caprimulgidae > Antrostomus > Antrostomus carolinensis. Next base: position 16,942 of record NW_010297686.1, on the reverse strand, counting down.
TAGAGATGGATACGGTACAATTTTCTTGCCTTGTTGAACTCAACTCCATCATCATCTAGTTTGATTCAAACTGTTGCCAGGGAAGACACAAGCTGGTAGGTGTAGGTGAGGGAGTCAGCATTGCTCCTAAGGGTGTAACAAGGTGTTGTAATGTAGTAGTTGCTTGGAGCCCATGGCCCTGAGAGGCAGCCAGAGCCATTCAACAGGCATCTGGGGAATAACAACAAACCCAGTTCCTGCCTCAGCTTCTCTGGAGCTCAGTATTGGCTCTCATCCATGGCTTAAGTAGTTAGCTGTGAACTAAACGCTCCATGTATCATCTGCTCATGATGGTTTTGAACTGGAAGTCATGAGCACAGTGCCAAAACCAAGTCATTAAATTAGCTAGCCAGAGGCATGCAGATTGAAGGATTCAAGATCCTGTGTTTCCCTGGCAGAAGATCTTCCCAGCTGATAAGACAAGCAGAGGAGTCAGGGTCTTCCCCTGCATGGGGGAGCTGTAGCTCTTCCATCTGGTCACCATAAGAAAGTACCAAAGGAGTGGTGGGTGCTTGTATAACCACTCACTGCATTTGATGCTGCTTTGAGTTATACCACCTGGATGATGTTCCTCGACAGTATGCAAGTGGCAGCATGACCTGAGTGTCACTCCTTGGCTGTAGCATGACTCCTCACGTGCTTGTGCTGGGAGGATGAACACAATGAGAGGTCAGGCAGAAGGAGAGGTGCAATGACATGGTGATGGCAGCAGGTACCCATGGTTTGTCAATATTTTCATATATTGTGGGGGGAAAAAAAGAACAGGAACGCTTGGCATTCTGTTAAAGCTCTCTAGCTAGTATGGCTTGGTTCAGTCTGGGGGTGTTTTTGGGTCTCTAATTGGCCAAGTGCACAAGTATGTCCAGGTGTGGATGATGCTGATGATCCATTTTTGCCAGTTCTTATCCATCTGGCTGTGCCAGTGAGGTTTAGCTGGCTGAGTGATGGGGAGTGAAGGCAAAAAGGGTGCAAATGTGGCAGCAGAATTATCCAACTCTCCACTATCCACCTTCTCATTTATTGTAAGAATGTTCTTGGCTGTTGTTTTGCGTGATGTGTTTATCTTTGCTCATTATCTGCCCATCTCTAGATTGTTACAGCATTCGGTGATGCAGTGGCAAGGCGGAGTGGATGGACCCAAGGAAGGTTGCCCAAGGAAGTTGTAGATGCCCCCTCCCTGGAAGTGTTTAAGGCCAGGCTGGATGAGGCATCGAGCAACCTGGTCTAGTGGAAGGTGTCCCTGCTGCTGGCAGGGGGGTTGGAACTGGATGATCTTTAAGGTCCCTTCCAATCCAAACCATTCTATGATTCTATGACCCAGAGGAGTGTCCCATCCTTCCAAGCATTTCCTCTAGAAGCTAGTGGATTGTTCAGGTGGTGGCTTAGTGGAAAAGAAAAGCCCGTGCAGGGCAGAAAGGCACAGAAGACAGTAAACTAACAAAAGGTCTCCTTTCCATCCCAGATGATGTGCTCAGCACTGACAGTTTTCCTTCTCCTTTGCATCAGTCCCTCTTTGGCTTCTGCTCCCCATCCCTCTCCTGCCAGTTCCAGCAGCACCTGTTCATGACCCCAGGAGGGAAGGCTGAACTCTTATTCTGGACCATTTTGTTTTGCTTTTTAAACACTGGTGTAATTTGATAGTGATGACATTTTCTGCTCAACTCATGAACTTTTCTGCTCAACTTCTGGGAAATGGCCAATTGCAGAGGGTAGATGTGCTTCTGGTTCCAAACAACAAAGATTTCATCACCTCTCCCAGGTGGCCTGGCAAGGAGGCTCTGGTTTGGTGGGTACCAGAAGGAAGGAGGGTTGAGATGTGTGTTTAGTGACTCAGATCTCTTACCTCCTGCAGTGTCTGTCCTGCCCTGCTAGCCCACCTGGCAGAAAAATATGTCCCCTGTCCACCTACCAGCTGTCCTGTGCCCTTTGCCCAGTTTTATATACAGTAGAGTCATGTTCCTCTGGACTTTCTGGCACAGCAATGAAATGTAGTGTCTAGTTTGGGTGATATTTTTCATGCACACAGGTTTTGGGTGTTTGTATTTTCCAGGAAAATAGGAGCTTTAAATCAAGTCAAAAATACCTGCAGATTTGACATGAATTGCTTTCATTAAAAAAGAAAGCACATTAAAAGTCAGAATCCTTCATTTTAGAACTTGACAAATGAAACAAAACAATCCCAAATGATGGGTTTTTGTTGCTTTCTCATGCCACCCCCCAAAAGTCAAAAGAATTGACTTGAAACATCTTGCTGACCCTGAAATTCCCCTCTTTTCTTTAAGAAACTTGTTTGCTACTGAGCTAAAACCCTCCATAGCTTTCCCCTACATCAGAGACCATCGGGTGGGGTGTGTGACACCAGACATCTCCAGAAAAGTGCTTTGGACTCCCAAATCCTACTCTCACCATCTTCTGATGCCAGAGACAAAATTCTTGGACGCCCATTTCCAAGGACAGAAAGCCAGGGATGTCTCTCTCCTTTGTAATGTTAATATCTAGTGAGACTCAAGGTATGACCTACTTTCCAGCCTTGATGAAGTGCAGGATGGCTTTAACTCTTCTGTGCTCAGTTTTCCCAGCGTGAGCTCACCAAAATCTTTTGGACATGTGCATTTTCCTGCCAGCTGTCATTGCTTGTTGCGAATAAGCCTCCTTTTCTACTCTGGGGTGTGGTACGTTCATGTCTCTCTTGCTTAGAAGCAACAAAGATTTATTTGAGCAGTTGTCTCATAACCAGAATATCTTTCTTCAGCCTGGGCAGAAGCCAAACCCTCTGCAAAAACCTCATTTGTTTTGTTTGAGTGTCGCACGCTGCTCGGTTGCTGTGTGTCTATAGATGTTTTTCTTCCTGGAGCCCCAGGGAGAAGAATTACAGTCAGGAAAGTAGGTTGCAGGTGGTTTTGGAGGATGGATTCTGCTCTCATTTTGCTGTGTCTCCTCCCAGGACTCTGCAACATTTCTGCCCATGTAAAGAAAGAGGAGGAGAGAGCCTGTGTTCATATCTGGGCAGCTCTGTATGCTGAAGGCTGGTGGCAAATTTAGTGCTGGCTACAAAAGGCTCAGAAATACACCTGGTTGGTGTGAGACAAAGGAATCAATTGGCTGTTTGTGCCTCTGAGCAGATCAACCCCCTACTGCTGAATATTGTTATTTCCTCGGTGTTTTTTATTTTGCTCTCTGTTCCCTTCATGTTGTAGCTAAAGAGGGGTTTATCCTTCACCATAGTGAGGTGGTTTTGATGGATACAGTTTTGGGATAAACATGTTTATCTGAGTAAGGGGTTCAGCTTGAGTTGTTCTGAATAAGTTGGTGTTAAGGGTTAGAACCCCGTATGTTGTGTTGTAGATGTGTTTTGTAGAGAAGGAGTAGGCTTAGATGTAATATGCAGGTATCTACTTGGATGCTCAGACTTGGTGTTGGTCATCCAAAGGAGAGGCAAAGAGCTGGCAAGCTGAGCCCTTTCATGTGGGAAGGACTATGGACAGCTGGTGGGGGGAGTCATCAATGTGGAGTGATGGAGCCAACAGATAAACCTGATAAATGCCATAAATTAAATGGTGCAATTAACATGCCAGATCTACTTATCAGCTCAGACCTGGTGTCGGCTGTGTGTCTTTGGTAGTCAAGATAAAGCTCACACACCATGAAATCAAACTGAATGAAAAGGGGCATCTTTCCAACTGCTCCAGTCGCTGCTTGCACGCAGATTTGTGCTGTGGCTGAGAGGAGGAGGAGGGAACAGGGGGACTGTCAGCCGTGCTTCTGCCATCCAAACACAAGCCAGGCTTGCTGCGCTCAACAAAACGGCTGCCCGCATCTGATGGGTTGGCTCATGGGCACCCCTTGGCTGGGTGCCTGTGCTGACCTGCCCTCAGGTCCCAGGCAAGAAAATCAGCCAAACCATGTCACTAGTGTAAGGCTGAGCAATGAGAGGCTGAGAGAGTTGGGGCTGTTCAGCCTGGAGAAGAGAAGGCTCCAGGGAGATCTTGTAGTGGCCTCCCAGTACCTGAAGGGGCTACAAGAAAGCTGGGGAAGGACTTTTCATAAGGGCAGTTAATGACAAAACAAGGGGAAATGGGTTTAAGCTGAAAGAGGGGAGGTTTAGATGAGATATTAGGAAGAAGTTCTTCACTGTGAGGGTGGTGAGACACTGGAACAGGTTGCCCAGGGAAGTTGTGGCTGCTCCTCCCTGGAAGTGTTGAAGGCCAGGTTGGATGAGGCTTTGAGCAACCTGGTCTAGTGGAAGGTGTCCCTGCTGCTGGCAGGGGGGTTGGAACTGGATGAGCTTGAAGGTCCCTTCCAACCCAAACCATTCTATGATTCTACGTCTTCAGTGTGTACTCTGGAGTTAAGAAGATGAAAAATACTCATTTTGATTTGCGCTGTAGCTGAGGTGCCTCTCAGCTGACAGGCAGACAGACAGACACCCATTACGAACACTTGCCGCATCCTTTTTGCAGCTTTTGGCGTGTTCAACTGGTGTGGTTTCTCCCTGTGACCCTTGCTGGTTCACTTCATCCGCTGCCAGGACTTCGTTACCAGTTGCTGGTTGGTAACCCCGAGGAAACGGGGGCAAGTGATGCCCTGTTGCCACAAATTGCCAGAGATCATGGCACCTTCTTCTCCATGGTGCTGCCTGTTGCTGTTGATACTCTGGTAGTCCTTGGAGGACACAGGGACCTAATATTTTTTCTTGCAATGCCTCTAATAATTCTCTTATTTCTTATTTCCCCCTCCCTAATCTGTCAGGACTTGCTGCTTTCCTCCTGCAGCTCCTCCACCCGCTGCCTGAGTTGACTCCTTGGAGCTCATCTTGTGCAGGTGGAGCTTGCACTGTTCTCCACCCAGGAGTGTGGGGTACAGCCCTCATAGACCTTCACTTGGGCAGCAGCTTCCCTGATAAGAATCACAGAATCACAGCATGGTGGAGGTTGGAAGGGACCTCAGGAGATCACCCAGTCCAACCCCCCTACCAAAGCAGGTT
>NW_010297686.1:10678-11772 GCF_000700745.2 Antrostomus carolinensis | reverse complement strand
CCAGTAAAGCAGTTCTGTCTTGGTGGTCACCTCCACTCATCCAGGCTTTCCTGGCTAGGTAGATGGTTCCTGACTGTTGTGCAGGACAGACACTGGAGAAATTGGTGTTTCCAGTTAAAGACCATTAATCAAAGGCTGGGATGTGCATGGTGAGGCCAGTGGCTGTCCTGTGCTGCTTGGTGCACTGCTGGTATTCCTGATCCTGGAGATTCTTGCCAGGTCCAGCCAGAAGCATGTTGTGTGCTGGTTTGGGGTTAAAATGCTTCAGTCATTCAGGAAAGCAGCAGGCAGAGCAGCCTCCCATGGCAAATGGTTTCAGGGGAGAAAAAAAAAAAAAAGAAATGGAGAATATTTTTTCTTGTAAATTTTTAATGCTCTGCATCTACATTTGAAGGGAAACACCAGTTAAAAAGCCCAGCTACTCAAGATGAATTTTATGGGCCATTTTTTTGAGGGAAATGAATCCTTCTCATAGAATCTCTTGTTTCAAAAGAATTATTCCTTTCAATTTAATTTTTACTGTCAAATTCCTGAATGTCCCACAATGGTGTGGGGCTGGAAGGACCTTGTAGGTTTTCCCCTTGAGTCACTAGCTACCATGAACACCACAACAGTCATCCTGGTAGTGGTGACAACTCCTGTGGGGTTGGGGACCTTTTCCACCCTTAGGCAGCAGAGGAGGAATCGGGAAGGAGCAGGTGAGTAAGGGTCATGGCGAGCAGGTAGCACAGGCAGAGGTGATGGTCAGCCCATGGACCACCCATAGATGGGGGAAATGTCTTTAAACTTGTCACCTAGTATTTATAAAGATATTAATTTTATTTCTTTTTCCCATCAGTTTTCATTTCCTTAGAGTCACTGAGGCTTGTTAAATATCAGCAGCCTGTGCCCAAAGTCAGGCTCTGGGAATGGGGGTGATTTAATGGAGTTCTCTGTGCTCCTGCTGCTCTCAGAGATTTTGGGGTTGATGCTGCCAAGGTGTCTACGTTAGTGGGGGTTGAATCTGTGGGTTAAAAGTGATGGTTGCTGTTTCTTTTCATAAGACAGCTGCTGTACTGCTGACTGGTTTTATCTTTTTTTGAGGGAAGCTGTCT
>NW_010297686.1:0-10654 GCF_000700745.2 Antrostomus carolinensis | reverse complement strand
TGAAGAGATTGATTCGGTTCTTAGGAACGGCTGCTTGGGATAAGACCTCTGAAAAAAAAATATATATTACTGTTTCCACTTACTTTCTAGGACTAGAGTTTATAAAAAATAGCAAGGTTACATTAAAAAGTCTATAATTTATGTCAGTAATTCCTCCTCTAACAGAACCTGACCTGGCACCGGTGCTTTCCAGTGGTGAGATCCCCTTGGAAGCGTTAATTGTTCTTAGTTATTAATCTTGCTGGGTTTTGCTGTAGCTGTGTGTTATCTGCTCGTAAGCAGACACGCTGAAGCTGCTGGACTTGCAGTTCCAGTTCTCTCCTGCACATCTCATGCCACCTCTATTGTGATTTATAGACAGTGATGACAGGGGACCAGATGGAAAACACTCTCCATCACCTGCAGAGATGTGTGTGTTGAGTGTGGTCTCACTGACTGCTCTTTGCTGAAGCTGGACCCAAGGTGTGGCTGCTCCTATAAGCAGACACACATATAGAAAACTCTGTATTTTTGATTGTCTGTTCTTGTCCCTCACTTGGGACATCTCCTTTTTCCTGCCTTGAGGGAGATGCAAAGCAACTTTCTGTTCTTGTCCCTCACTTGGGACATCTCCTGTGTTTCTGTTCCTCCACCTTTTCCTGCCTTGAGGGAGATGTAAAGCAACTCTGTCACCAGCTCCCCAAGAGATCATCTGGAAAAGCTGAAATAAATCCACTGAAAGTCCATTAAGGAAGGAGGAGGACAAGGTGGGGATGATCCTGAGGAGCAGGGTTAGCTTTCCCCACCCCAGTCCTTGGGATTGAGAGATCTGGGGTTAAGCTTGAAGGAGTTTTGAGGCTTTGGTCAGGGCTTCAGATTCATTATCAGGTAGATCTGAAAGACACAGCGTTGTATGACAGTGTGTGTCTGTGTCTTGTTGAACCAATACAGAGAAATCCTGAGGTACTTGAAGAAATGGATTGAGAGTTATTTATGTTAACATCACATTTAGGAAAGGAACTTTCCCTTCATTCTCTGCTTTCTTTTATAACCAAAGGAATAAGCTGCTTTTATAATTTATTCCAGCCTTTGCTAGAACACAAGTTATCAGGCATTTATCACCAATTTGGCCTCTGTCTCTGAGAACAGATGTCAATCAGAGCTTGTCAGTGGAGGTGGTGATACAGAAAGTGGCATTTAACCACGTTATCATGTGAGGAAGGAGAGTCAGCGGTCCTGAGCACTGCAGGGCTGGCAGGATGCTTGCTCAGATCCTCCACAGAAGCATATGAACAAGAAAAGTCTGATGGTTGGCCATCCTGCTTCTAAAAAAGGCAAATTACGTGGAGGAACTTATTTAGTGAGATTTTGTTGCACTTAAACACTGAAAGTGCCACCAAAGCCAACATCCTAAACCTATCAAACCTCAGTGCTTCTGTACAACCTGCTAAGATACCAGATCAAGCCATTGATGCTTCTTTGCAAGGTTATCTCCTAAAATCTTCTCTTTTGCCATTTTTTTATTTACCTTTTGCAGCTGATTTCTTCTTCTGGCATGGCTCTTCTGTCACCTCTGCTTTGTTCTCCGCTGTTCACCACGCAGCCAGGGATGCTTTGGCAGGATTGTCAGGTCATGCTTGTCAGCCAGCTCCTTTGATCTCTATTTCCCTTATTTTTAATGATAATTTCCAATTTGTTCTGGCCCAACTCGCAGTGGCTTCTGTGAGGTTTCAGCTGGTGTAGAGGAAAAAGTAAACCAGAAAGATGACATTTAGGCAAATGCCATGAAGTTAATTAGGGCTTTTCCCTCACTGGGGCATTTTTCCCTGTGTGTCTGTGAACAGTTTAGGGGAAGGAACTACTGAGCAGCTGGAAATTAGCTTTGGTTTTGTAGGGATGGAAATCTGCTCTGGCATGGTGGGATGGAACACCTCTCCTATGAAGAAAGGCTTGAGAGAGTTGGGGTTGTTCAGTCTGGAGAAGAGAAGGCTCCGGGGAGATCTTATAGTGACCTTTCAATACTTGAAGGGGCTGATAAGAAAGATGGGGACAGACTTTTCAGCAGGGTCTGCAGTGACAGGACAAGGGGAAATGGTTTTAAACTAAGAGGAGAGATTTAGATGAAATGTAAGGAAGAAATTGTTTACACTGAGGGTGGTGAGACCCTGGCCCAGGTTGCCCAGAGAGGTGGTAGAAGCCCCATCCCTGGAAACATTCCAGGTCAGGTTGGACGGGGCTGTGAGCAACCTGATCTGGTTGGAGATGTCCCTGCTCACTGCGGGGAGGTTGGATTAGATGGCCTTGAAAGGTCCCTTCCAACCCAAACAAGCCTATGATACACCTTCTCTCCATTGAGCTGCTTTGCTGGGCTCCAGCTGTGAGCTCGACTCATCCCTCACAGTTACTGTGCACCAGCTTTCTGCTAATGGGTCTTTTGGAGCAGTAAGACCCCATGTGCCAGAGCTCCTGGGATGGACGCTGACCCCATAACACTTTTAAAAGCCCCAGGGCTCCCTTTCCCCCAGTTCCACTGTTTGGGCAGCCTGGCTGGGGCCACAGAGCCACAGTTGTGAGGACACAGTGTGAGATGGCTGAAGCATCCAACCCTTCCTGCTTTGACTAGTGCAGGGAACATGTTGGATGCCCACCTGGGTTTTCTCCTCGTTTACCTGCTCCATTTACCTGCAAGGTTTAAATGTAGATTTTTATACCTAGAGTTACCACCTTATCCCCTTGGTCTTCTATTTTTTCCATCAAAAGTGAATTTATTTAGGATGCAGCTGCTTTTTTTTGGGGGGGGTTAGGGGTTTGGGGGGTTTTTTGTGTTTTTTTTTTTTTTTTCTTGAGGCAAAATCTGCCCAGGATTGTATTGTTTTTCAAGAGTGACTGATTCATGGGCAGACGTAGCTCAGCAGTACAAGCATGGATGGTTTGCACGATTTGACTGTGATTTGATATGATCCATGGACCAGTTCTCCAGCCGTGGGAGATGATGGGCTGTAGGGTGCCTCATGTAGATTAGCAAGGGGATCCCAGTGCCAGTGATGTGGGAATTAATGAATGATTAGGGGTTTTGACAGGGGTGTTGCCATAGTTTGATCAAACCTATTAGGAAGACAAGACTGGAATGAAGACCTCCAGCTACTGGAACATTTACTGGCACCGTGGAACTAATTGATGGTGTCCCCCATTCACTCCCAATTTATTTTTGAATTTAAAAAAACAAAATAATGAGCGTTTCAAGCGCCCCTGCTCTCAGCTTGTCCTGGGAACCAGAGCTGTGCCTGCTGACAGCACAAATCCATCTTAGCTCACTGGAGACTAATTGTGCCGTTAGTAGCAACATCCAAGGTGGATGTTTAAGATTATCTTTTGACTCAAAGTGTGTACTGTTCCCAGACTGCAGACGTTTATAAGTGAGCAATTAAGTTGTGAGGAAGGAGGGAAAGGAGAATAGGAATTAAATCATTGGCATGGTTGCAGAAGATTAAATTGGAAGTCTCTGCATGTTGATGGTTCTTGGTTTTAAATTGTCTCCTGTTGCTCATGCTCAAACTGCAGCAATAGAGCTGATGTAATGTGAATTTTCTAGTCCTGAAAATGTAGGAACAGGTGTCCTATAGAATAGATACTCTGCTCCTCAGGTCTTGGCTTGCTGCTGCTCCTCACCATCCAACATCTCAGCATGCTTTTTTCCTGATCTCCAGCACCTCCTGCTGATGGAGTCTGGCCCTTTCCGCACAGCAAATGCTGATCCTGCTCTTCTTCCCTGGGCCATGCTTGGCTGCAGGGCTAAGTCAGTCAGTAAGTCAAGGACAGGGCTTTCATTTGAAGGTAGCTGGGCTGTGTGGCTTGCTGCTGCTCCTCACCATCCAACATCTCAGCATGCTTTTTTCCTGATCTCCAGCACCTCCTGCTGATGGAGTCTGGCCCTTTCCGCACAGCAAATGCTGATCCTGCTCTTCTTCCCTGGGCCATGCTTGGCTGCAGGGCTAAGTCAGTCAGTAAGTCAAGGACAGGGCTTTCATTTGAAGGTAGCTGGGCTGTGAGTGCCCCCACCACAGCCATGTCCTCTGCTGTTGAGTTTACCACACATCCTGCATAACACATATTACACAGTGAAATTATATATCTGGTTTTGAAAAAACTCTGCTTTTTTGTGGGGTTTTTAAAAATTATTATTATTTATTTATTTTTAAATAATAGCTGGCAGCTTTGCTGAATGCTCAACATCCTGTTATCAGGAACTGAGAAAACAGGCTCCTGAGCAGGCACAGATAAATTGTGGGTGCACACTGTGGGTGCTCTGCACCTCTCAGAGCATCTCTGTGCTCCAGCATGGTACACTTACCATGTCTGGGTGCTTAATCCCCAGGGAAATGCCTTGGGATTCACTGCCCAAGTGTGGAAACATCCTTCAGGTCTGTTCATGGTCTCTGGCAGCTTTGGTATCCCACCTTTCAGCCAGATTTGCAAATCCCTCTTGCTGCTGTAGCTCTTGGGGAAGGGTTGGCAAAGTGTCACATTATGGTCAAGGTTGGGTCCCCATGGGCAGGTGTCCTGGTTTGGTTGGGACAGAGTTAATTTCTTCTCAGTAGCTGGAATAGCTGTGTTTTGGTTTCAGTGTGGGATTTGGTATGAGAATATACTGATGGTTTCAGTTCTTGCTAAGAAAACCAAGGATGTTTCAATTTCCCATGTTTTGCTGGTCTGCAGGTGCAGAAGAAACTCAGGGGGACCATAGTAAATTAGCAAACCCAAACTAACATTTGCATATGTTAATGGAATATTCCATATCCTAGAATGTCATGTTCAGTATATTAACGAAGATTGGCCAGATTTGAGGCATCTCTCAGGGTTCTCTCACTCTTCTGGGATTGTGGTTTCAGTTTGGGGACTGTCTGCTCCAGGATCACTGGCTGGGGACAGACTGGGCATCGGTCAGTGTATGATGAGCCATTGCACTGTGCATCCTCATTTGTATATTCCATTTTTACTGTTATTATCATTAATATTTTAATTATTATTTTATTTCAATTACTAAATTGAAATCTCAACCCATGAGTTGTCTCACGTTTCCTGTTCTGACTCTGTTTCCTGGGTGGGGCAGGATGAGCGAACGGCTGTTTGGTGTTTGATTGCTGGTCGGGCTAAAACCACCACAGCAGTTCTTTCAGCAGTTGTGGTTAACAAAGTGGTGGCACCTTGGACATCTGGTACCAGGTGATTGGAGCCTTGCAGACCCCACTGGTAGGCTTGGTCACTCAGCCACATCCACCTTGGTTAGAACATCCTGGGGCCAAACCTAACAAAAATTGATGGGAATTGATTATCATCACTTTAAATGGTGCAGTCAATGGGGAGCTGGTGAGAGGTTTTTTGCTCTGAACTAACTTTGTGATGGGCTTGTGTTAGAGGAGCCCTGTCTCAAATCAAGAATATTTTTGTTGAAGATGGTTTTGTCATGCTTTCTGTGGGGCAGTGTGCCTTGCAAGGTCTTTGCTTTAAGGAGTTTGCATCATTGTGACTTGTGGACACTGTGACAATATTTTTCCCTTTACTATGCCCTAAAACAGTGAAGCCATTTAATTCTCTGTGCAGATCACTTAAATTTTCAAAAATATTTCTGGTTTGGGGGTTGTATTTTTTATCAGAGTAAGCATAGTGTTATCAGAGGAAATACTTGCACCCTGCTCTCTGGATATTCTCCTCAAATAAGATGCTCTGAACAAAAATTAAGTTTGCATTTGCAGAATAAACTGTATCTCTGGAAATTGCTTCAGATATTAGGAAACACCAGACATCAGTATCTGAGGGATTTCTGAATTTATTATAGGGAAAAGTTCTGGCAGGTAATTTCTAGCATAACTAAGGGGTTTATTTCCCTCTCAATGTCTCCTTGTGAAAAATGATGTACGCTTTCCTAGAAGCACAGGGTGCTGCTTTTTAATACCCAGAGCCAGGTTTGCTGGTTGTGTGTAAATGACCCAAGAAGCAGACAGATATTGTGGATTTTCTTCCAGTCTGAGCAAGGCTCAGCAGCTCCAGAGTGTGTGAATTGAGGTTTTTCAGTGGACACAACTTTCAACGTGATCCCAAACAGGTGTAAGGTTTAAAGCAGCTTGAATATTTGCTGGTTTTACACAACACTTATCCATGCTTTGAAAAAAATGAATTTGCATTTAATATTACTTTTCTCCTTTTCCCCCCTTTTCTTTCTCCTTTCCCCCCCCCTTTCTTTCTCCTTTCTTTCCCCCCCCTTTTCTTTCTCCTTTCTTTCCCCCCCCTTTTCTTTCTCCTTTCTTTCCCCCCCCTTTTCTTTCTCCTTTCTTTCCCCCCCCTTTTCTTTCTCCTTTCTTTCCCCCCCTTCTCCTTTCTTTCCCCCCCTTTGCTTTCTCCTTTCTTTCCCCTCCTCTGTCCCCTTTTTCAATTAGCATTCTAGCAACTGCTGGGACTGATTTTGACCTGCGGACCCTACGAGCCGTCCGAGTGTTACGACCCCTGAAGCTTGTGTCTGGAATCCCAAGTGAGTGTCGTGATAATGTCACCTTCACAGCTAAAAGGGCTCTAGAGCTTTTGGGGTGTTATGTGCTTTTCTGAGCAATATTTTCTTCTCCTGTTTCTTTGTGGTCTGTGGATCCTGTCCTTGCTAGGTTCTGATTTTCTGTCATCCCATTTTGTGTACAGCCAGGTGATTTCAGCTCTGCACTCCCAAATTGCCACCTGAGCAGCAGGGATTTGTCCCAGGACTCCTTTGTTTTTGGGGTTATCATAGAATAGTAGTAGTTGGAAAAGAACTTTAACATTGAGTCCAACCATAAAATTGAGTTAATTCCCTGGGATGTGAAGACCTGAGACCCCAGTTTTGCAGCTTTCAGGTGCCCGGTCCTGAGTTTGGATCTTCTGAAAATTTTTCCCAGCTGAGCATGTTCCACTGGGGATTTTTACCTCTTTAATAAGGGGGGGTGGGAAGAAGGAAAGAGCAGATAGGACTTGGTCTTGTCTACTCAGTGGGCGACTTGATATATTTTACATGCTAATGGGAAAGGTCTGAGTGCTCTGGTGAGGGGCTGCATCATGCCTTGCTGTTGCCCTGAAACCATCAAAGTCCCCACGTTGTTGCTCATTGCCTTTTTCTGTGTCACTATTCAGCTGTGGAACAGAGATTTTATTTTTTTCTCCTCCAGCAAGAACCAGTGAAAGGGAAGAGCTGCTCTGTGGGATGCTCTGCATTAACCCCTTGCCAGCCAGGCAACCCGATCTCCTCCTGGGCGTCAGTTCTGCTCTTCCCTGGCTGCTTCAGGGCTGAAATGTTGGTGCTGTAGAAATCCATCAAGGGGATATGCTTTGCAATAACTGCACCAAAATTCCCTGAAATCAGCAGACATTCATGGACAGGGCTCGAATCTGAATCCCCACACAGGAGTGGTTCTTGGCTAAGCTTGGGAAGGTGGCATTTATTAACAGCATCTCTAATCAGAGGATCACAGAATGGTTTGGGTTGAAAGGGACCTTAAAGCTCATCCAGTCCCAACCCCCCTGCCAGCAGCAGGGACACCTTCCACGAGACCAGGTTGCTCAAAGCCTCATCCAGCCTGGCCTTCAACACTTCCAGGGCCACAGCTTCTCTGGCCAACCTGGGACACTGTCTCACCACCCTCACACCAAAGAATTTCTTCCTAATATCCAATCTAAACCTCCCCTCTTTCAGTTTAGAGCCATTTCCCCTTGTTCTGTCACTAACTGCCCTTATGAAAAGTCCCTCCCCACCCTTCCTGGAGCCCCTTCAGGTACTGGGAGGCCACTAGAAGGTCTCCGCGGAGCCTCCTCTTCTCCAGGCTGAACAGCCCCAACTCTCTCAGCCTGTCCTCACAGCAGAGCTGCTCCAGCCCTCGCATCATCCTCGTGGCCTCCTCTGGACTCGTTCTAACTGGTCCATGTCTTTCTTGTGTTAGTGGCCCCAGAACTGGACGCAGTACTCCAGGTGGGGCCTTACTGTATCCAGTTCTGGAGCCCCCAACACAAGAATAATAAGGAGATGCTGGGGGTTGTTTTTTCTTGGACTCCCTGCCTGTGCCAGGCAATATGGTGTTGTGGTAGTGACAGTGTAAGGATGTCAGAGAAGAAGCAAGGTGGCCCTGCAGGGGTGTCCCTGTCCTGGTGTGGTTCATATATTCCTCTCAGGAGAATGTGGTTTCCCACCTAGTGATGTGTCCTGGACCAGCACAATATTTTGCCATGGAGCATTATTTGCTTTTGTGTTTTCAGTGAAGCTCTGAAAGCTCTGCACTGTGGGGATTTTTTCATTGTAGTAAACATACAACCTTGAGGTGCAATCAGACACAAACATGCTAGATGCTTTTCTTCTACACCCTCAGTACTTTTCCCATCCAACAGATTTTCATGCTTTTTTTTTGTCTGCATGCACCAGCATTGACCTCAGTAATGCTGTACAAGGTGGCAAGACAATGCTGATCCTTCATTCTTCCATACCGTAGGACAGGCCACCAAGGTGGCTTTCAACTGCTACTTATTGCTGAGGTTGAAGTGTGTCTGTGTGACATTATCTGACAACTCCATCTCTCCAACCTCTCTCACCTTATCTCTTCTAGTTTTAATTGAAAATGAGTCTTAGATGGATGGATGGATGGCCTTGGGGACAGGGTTTTGTTTCTCCAGGAGCAGGGTGTGACAGGCACAGCAGCACTGTGGCTGTCCTGTGTGTCACCAGGGAGAGGCAGCTCAGGGATCCCTGTGATGGGGGTACCCCAGCAGTGCCCATCTCTGCTGCTGCATCCACAACTGCTGTAGGATCTGCCTTCAGGACCTGGTCCAACTCCAGGCTGTCCTGGGACTTCACTGGCTTCAGGAAAAGTCCTTTTTGTGTCTCTGAAGCTTAAGAGACCTTTGAATTTGTGATCTGAAGAAAAGGGATGAGAAAAAGATAGTTCTGCTGGTTGTCTCTCTCACATCTCAAGTGCATTATGGCTGTAGCAGCTTTCTCATGGAACCCTGGGATCTCACATCTCAAGTGCATTATGGCTGTAGTAGCTTTTTCATGGGACCCTGGGAAAAGCAGCTGTATTGGCTCTGGCTGGGATGGAGTTAATTTTCCCCACAGCTGCCCCCAGAGTGCTGGGGTTTGTATTAGTAGCTGGAAAGGTGTTGATAACACACCAGGATTTTGGTTCTTGCTGAGCAGTGCTCCCACAGCACCAAGGCTGGCTCTCCAACATTTCTACCCACGCTAGGCTGTGGTGGGGAAGGTCTTAGGAGGGGACACAGCCAAGAAAGCTGACCCACACTGACCAAAGGGATATTCCATCCCATATGTCATCTGCTCAACAAGGAGAACAGAGGGGGAAGGGGCAGGGGGGACATTTGTTATTTATGTTTGTCCTCTGGGGTAACCACTACACGTGCAAAGCCCTGCTTCCTGGGAAGCGGCCAAACATGGCCTGCTGGTGGGATGTAGAGAATAAATATTTTGTTCTTTTGCTTCTGTGCACGCAGTTTTGCTTTGCTTCTATTAAACTGCCTTTTGTCTCAACCCATGAGTTTGGGGTTTTTGTTCCATCTTATTTTTTCCCCTCCCCATCCTGCTGAATAGAGTGGCTTGGTGGGCACCTGGCATTCATCCAAGGTCAACCCACCACAGCAGCATTGTTTGTTATTGCCAGACCTAAACTTTCCCTTAGACAGCCCCTCTCTCCTACCTTGCCTCCACCCCCAAGCCCTTGTTTTCCTTCCCTCACTGATTGCCTGTTTTTCCTTCTCCCCACAGGTTTGCAGGTTGTCCTCAAGTCCATCATGAAGGCGATGGTGCCCTTACTTCAGATTGGGCTGCTCCTCTTCTTCGCCATCGTGATGTTTGCCATCATTGGGCTGGAGTTTTACATGGGGAAGTTTCATAAAACCTGCTTCTCTAACGAGACAGGTGAGTTTTGAGCTTCACTCCCTGCCCAGTGTCTCATCATGATGCTTCTAGTCCCCTTCATCTCATCACGATGCTTCTAGTCCCCTTGGTCTCATCACGATGCTCTCTGTCCTACTCTTGATTTGCTTTTCCTTTTTCTTCTTCCACTTTCACTGCATTCTCTCCCTCTTTACCCACCTGCTCTAAGAGTTAACAGGCTGTTGTGCTCTCCCTACGTGCACTGGGACAGATTCTCCTCTCTCTGTTACGCCACCACATCACCCCTGATATTAGTAGGTTGCTCTCAGTCTACGCAAGAGTGAGATGAAGGTTCTTAGGGTCTCTTCTCATGGGATAATTTTTTCATAGTAGAAAGACAGAATCCAATTCCTGTTGTTCCAGCTTGTTGAAGGGTGGTTTTGTTGGGTTTTTAAATCATTTTTTTGATTCATTGGTCACTGTTGACATTTTAATTGGATTTAGCTCTGTGAACATCTACTGAACATTGAATTTCCTTGCAGTGATTCTGGGGCAGGTTGCATGGGTATGAGAAAACTTTGCTGTGAAATAGTAAGATTGGAAAGAAAAGGACAATAAATGGAAGGCAAGGAGGCCTTTGGTGGAGAAAAGCTGAAAATGTTGTTTAAACAGAGAAGGGGAAGGGAAATGGGGAAATTGTGGAGTAAATGATGTGTCTGCCTGTGAATGAGTGAGAAACCCTGGGAGTTAGGCTGCCCAGGGAGGTTGTGGAGTGTCCTT
>NW_010297685.1:0-8565 GCF_000700745.2 Antrostomus carolinensis | reverse complement strand
GCTACCATGAAGAAAATTAACTCTATCCCAGACCAAATCAGTACAAAGTACCATGTTTCCTAGTTGTTTGCCCTACAGGAAACAAACTCAAAGAGTTGTCTCAAAAAGACAGTAAAGAAGTGGAGAGAAAGAACTGAATCTAAAATATAAATGCAAGGAATTTATATTCTTATCTTCCCCTTTACTTATTGCTGTCATACTCTTTTGGACAGACAGTCAAGCCCTCTTTCCTCTCTTTTGCTGATAATATAGGCTATGGAAAGATTGTCTTTATATCTCTCCAAGTAAGTTTCCAACATGAGAATATAAGAACATAGCAACAACTGAGAGCAAAGTAGTTGACATGGCAACAGCAAATAGCCAGAAGACCTTGTGCAGTCTCTAGAGATGGAAAAGGTTGATTTTCTTCAGTAAGAGGGGGCAAAAGAATAAATGAAAAAATATCTCAAACTTTAGATACACAATTGCATTCTAATAGTGTAATAATTGAATTGCCTCATGGCTTGTTTTAAAACTGGAAGTGAAATTATAATGAAGAGTAGTTTTAGCATTGTAAATGAAATTATTTACTTAGAGGGCTATGTTCATTGCTATTGTTTGCTGCTGACCTTGATATGTGAGATATTAGATTTGCCTTCACCTCTAAGGACTTATTGAAAGTGTATGACAGGTGAAGATCTTAGTTTTCTATGCAGCTCAGAATAGCACTTATCAGACCATTCTTTATTGTGCACTTTTCTTTCAGTAATGCATTAAGGACTAAATAAATATCTTGCAAATATGAAAAAAAATGCTGTTTAAATCCTTTTCTCTCTGAATGTAATATCTCAAAGTCTACTCTTGAATAATGTATACCAGTTTCACTGTATTAAAACAAACTCTTTTTTTGCCATAAGTAATATAGTAATCTAAACACACTTAGAATACACGCAGTTTTAATCTGTTTTATCAAATGTTCTTTACAGGATTCACATACATGGATGATGGTAGTGGAATAGTGAATAGTAGAATCATGGTTGAAAATGAATTTTAATGTCATACAACGTTTCCTTTTCTATTTAATTAATCTACAAATACAACAGAAATAATATTTTGATGTCTCTAATGAAATAATTACCTACTCCAAGTTATGATGCTCACATTGTGTAGTACTTTGCTTTTAGCTTGACCAAAACCCACTGAAAGCAGTGGGATATGCTGGAGCTTGTGTTTACTAAATGGTTCTATTGATTCTTGAAAGGCTGAAGTTATGAAATTAATATTATTATGAAAATAATATCTTAGACTTCTGAGATTTAAATAACATTATGGTGCGTAACAAGCCTGCAGGTGACATACAAATCTGTTTCTCTTCCTGTCTTTGCAGTACCAACACATTTTAGTTATATGTTTTAGTTGTTGGATGAAATTAAGTACTTGTTCTACATTTTTCTTCTGAATGAAATAATTTTTGAATTGTTCCTAGCCCTAGATTCCTTTTTCTTTTAACCTGGGGCTGTTGGAGTGTACACCCAATTTTTTTATGAAATATGTTTGTTATTATGGCCAATTGCATTACAAAATTGGCTTTGGGAAAACAAAGGCACACTCTAGAACAGATTAGAATATCAAAAGAAGTGTGTTACACAAAATATGGCAGATAACTGTTTTGTATTTTTGTAATATAGTGAGTAAATATTGAAAATTCAGGATTGGTGACTCATAAATTTTTTACTGCTGTTGCTTCTATATGCTTTGTCCACTTCCTTTGTTAAGGAAGTAGACAAAGGAAGCTGATAAGACTGGTTTTTGAACAGATATTGGGAAGGAGAGCTAGTAGATCCTGAATTCATCATCAATTAATCTGTGATTCATTAATTCTTTAGAAACTTCTTAAAACTACTGTCTTATGGATTTGGATCCATAAGTGGATATCTAACATGAGAGCTTAATGCTGCTACTTTTACTTCTTACTAAGGATTAAAGGGTCAGCTCCACTCAGCTTCAGTTATAGCAGCTGCTGGCACATGAAGTCTAGGAGATACAACTAGCATAAAAAAGACCTTCTAATAGCCTACTATTTATAAAATTAAGTAGAAAACATAAATAATTATCTAGCTTCACAACTGTTTATTATCCAGGATTTGTAAAAAGTGCACAGGAAAGTGAAGGTCTTGATATCTATTACATGGTCTCTGGAGAGCAAGTTGATTCTTACCAGGGTTATAGTTGTATATCAGTCCCCAGTTAGGAAAAAAATGGCGCTTTTGTGCAATATCTTCATTTTTATGCAATATGGTTCATTTCAAAGTCCTCCATATAAGGAGTTACATATGAATCCATCATAACTGAGTACCCAAGATTTATAAAGACCATCCTGAGGACAGTGAAATTCTATGTGTTTCCATGACAACAGGAAACAAATTAAACCAGAATGTGTATCCCAATTGCAACCAGCTCTAAAAAAAGAGTGCAAAGTATATCTATGGAAGAAGAAAATCTTACAAGAACTTGATGGGTCATCACTATGATAAGATACCACCTTCCAATTTAATAAAGAGGTTTTAAGCCTCACTTGCTGTCTGGTCCCTTACTGTCATGGTTTCAGCTGGGATAGAGCTAACTTTCTCCTCTCAGCAGCTAGAATAGCACTGTGTTTTGGATTCAGTATGGGATTTGGTATAAGAAGAATGTTGACAATATACTGATGGTTTTGGTTGTTGCTGAGAAATCAAAGCCTTTCCAGCTTCCCATGTTTTGCTAGTCTGCAGGTGCAAAAGAAGTTGGGGAGAGTGTAGCCAGAGTGACAAATCCAAATTGGCATTTGGATATGCTATAGTCCATAACATATAGCATCATGTTCAGTATATAGGTGAGGGTTGACCAGAATACTCTCTCTCTCTATCTCTGTCTTCTGGGATTGCGGTTTCAGTTTTGGAATTTTTGTTTTTCTGGGATCACTGTCTGGGAACAGGCTGGGCGTTGGTCAGCATGTGGTGAGCACTTGCACTGTGCATCACTCATTTGTTTATTCTATTATTATTACTATTATTATAATCATTATCATTATTGGCAATATTATTTTAAGTTTTATTCTATTTCAGTTACTGAATTGTTCTTATCTCAACCTATGAGTCTGTGGTGGTTTCACTAGGCTAGCCCAAAGTGGGAGGAGCTCGAACACACCACCCTAGGATTAAGAGTCCCATGCTCTACTGACTGAGCTAGCCGGGGCACCCAGCGTTGGTAGGGGAGAGTGAGTGAGCAGCTGTGTGGTATTTGGCTGCCAGCCAAGTTAAACCATAACATTTACAAACCATGCCTCTGGTATCACCTCTGAGATCGGTTTCTTATCTGTCTCTTCAAGACCACTTCACCACTTTCCTCTCAGAAGAAGATTCAGAGTGAAACTATTTATGACTCAAGTGAATAATCTTCTTTCAATCATCATTAACAGTTAAAGAAGGAGCATATGACAGTTGCAGACAAAGCCTGTGTTTTTCAGTGTGACTGGCCAGTAAGTGATGCAGAGATTGAACTGCTCAAAAAGTTGGCCTTCTGCAGACTTTTTTAAAAAAAATATTTTGTTTTATTTGGAATGCTATATATGTTAGGCATAGTGTACTTGCAAAGGAGTTTTCTTAGGACTCAGGAAGAATGGAATCACTCAGTGAAACCTACTACAGAGCACAGTGTATAGGCTGAAGTGACAAATGCGGTGCTTTGGCTTGCTATGATCCATGGAGGATGGACTCAGGAAGAATGGAATCACTCAGTGAAATATACTACAGAGCACAGTGTACAGGCTGAAGTGACAAATGCAGTGCTTTGGCTTGCTATGATCCATGGAGGAAGGAAACAGGTTGCATATAAATGTCTCTGTGCTCCCATTGTTTAAGAATACAAACAAGCAATTGACTTTCGACTCTAACATGCTGATTTGCATTTGATGGAAGTGAGTTCCTGTGAACATCATAACTGAATCCCTCCAGTGTCTTTGTGTATGTGTGTGTATATGCAGCAGCCTTTGGCAAAATAAAAAGTTATAGTTCAGTAGCTTTCCTGCTGGGTTGTATGGCATGCTTCCAGATGATTTACCACACAGCTTCCTGTACTGTGATGAGGCATCATCTGTTAGTCTTCAAGCAATTCTACTTCCTGCTGGTTGCAACTTTCTGCTGGGTTTTTTGACCAACAAAATTGTGAAGACTCTGAAAATCTCTGTATGTGTTGTCTGACTGCTATTTCTTTATATTAGATTAGGTTTTCTGTGCTTTATGAGTTTTCTAGATAGACTCAAAATGGTAAACGGTCTAGCAGAGGACTGAACAGCACCAACTTACAAAATAGTCTGGCAGTATTAGAACAGAGAGGAAGTAGACCAAGAAGAGATGTTTGATCATAATAAATGCAACGTTATTCACAGTGGCAGAATAAACAAAAACCAAGATTTGAAATCTGCAATTCAGAATGAGGTAAAGTTTCCAAGGAGCAATCGCAAATACAGCATTAAAGTGCCTCATTGACTCCTGTGTATTGACCTAATATTGACTTTGCTAAAGATTAAGCTTCCACAAATTGGCTGGGGAGAGAAATAGAAGCATAAAGGTTTCTGACTGGAGTATTCCTGTGTATGCACCAATTCAGCAAAACACTGAATGTTGTTTACCTTTATGCATAGTTTCTCTGAATCAACATCTCGGCCCCTGATGAACTAAAAGTGATTGTTTCTGAGCAGATGAGTTCATTTTGGTCTTTTGGTGTATACTCAGAAGGGAAATAATGTGAAAGAAAATCATGAATTTGAGAGATTTTCTATGCCAACGTCTTCATTTGAATGATATACTAGGGATTTTCAACAGCTCCTTAAATTACTTGAATGAGTCTCACATAGCATAGAGTAGAAGCCTCAAATAATATACCACATGATAAATACTTAACTTGAATAAAATTTGAGGGTTTTGGTTTTTGCTTTGTTTTTGTTTCTTTTTTTTTTTATCTGGGGAGGGGGAACATAAATCCCATGGTAGAGACTTGTTGCATGAGGAGTATACACACAGAGGTTGAGAGGTACAACAGTCTTGTTTTGAACAAAACAGTCCTTTAAATAAATGCATTCAAAAAAAACCACTTACAAATTATTCTTTAAATATGGTAGACAAACCATTAACTTAGTATGAAATTATTTTATAATTTTTTGTGGGTTTGGAACTACTACAAACTAGATACTCAAAATCTCTAGTAACTCCAGCTAACTTTTACTTTCATTGACTTTTATAATTTAATTTATGATAACTTTTATTTATTTTATGCTTTTCCACACCACTGTAGACTTATTCTTTGCTTTGTTCAGGATGGCATTTTTCATATTTTGAAAACTAAATGTTATAAGAAATATTGAATGGACTAAGAAATGATGGCCACTGCTTCATAATGGGGGGGAACTAGAAGGATCAGAGAGTCTGAACTCTATTGTTCTATTTTTTTTAGGTAGGCATGATTAACTAATGTGAAATTTGGATGAAGGAGAATGGAGAATAGAGTGCTTCTTTCCAAAGGGCAATATGAAACCAAATCTAAAACAGAGAAATGTTTTTTTTAAAAAAGAAAGGAAAGTGGAAAGCTCAAACAGCACAAGGCATTTGAAATAGATCAGAGAAGGAAAATAAAAGTGTTTCAATGGAAATTAGCTTCATTCATAGCAGAGAAATCAGGTTTATTTTTAGGCAAGACATAGAAAAAGGTATTAGAAGAAAATAATCTGGGTCAAAGTGCAAAGAGGTGACTGTATGCGAGCTATTGTTTATAATAGGAATGGATGGCAGTAGACCAGGAGCACATTAGCAGAAGAGCATCACTGGAAACAGTCAAAATTATAGAGTAGGTTGCACATTACTATGCTTATCTGCAGACTTTTTCACTTCATAAAGCTGTTGTTATAATGTATTATGTAATAATATCTCTACCGTAAACTCTTTGATTGTGATTGCAATACACAGTTATTTCTCTAGATTTTTATCACTTAGTGTTTATCTCTCTGTTCACCTACTTTTTTTTTTTTTTTTGTAATAACGTTTTGTGCTTTCCACCTGTTTTCCACGTGATGAATGTTACCACAAACCACAATGTCACAATGTCTATTATTATATTTAACATGTTCCCTCTTCCCAAGACACTTTTCTCAAGGCTAGTTAATTGCCATTTCTGATTACTTCTGGAAAAACATTTGTCTGTCTGCATTTCCATATGAACACTATTATATAATCCAGCATGAGTTTAGTATCTTTGCTGGGATCTACTTTTCAAAGATTTCCATCTTTATTTATAAGGTGACAAAAAGGAAAGCTCTTTATCCAGTTTCCTCTTGTTATTTTTCTTAATGCTTAATCAATTCATGATTTTGATCTTACAATGAGTGTAGTATTAAAATACCTGGAACTCTAGCAGCTGCTTCTGATAATTTAAATTCTACTATTACCTGTCCAGAGGAATGTGCATTACTACCCCAGTAGAGACAAAATGGTGTAATACATCCCTGTCCAATGCTGTTTCCTGTCTAGCTATTGTTTCCTGACTTAGGATACAAAACATAACAACTGTTGAGTTGTATGTTGTCAGCAAACATTAACAAGATCACAGCTGGCTTATTGTAGAGCTAAATTCCTAGTAAAAATATTTTATCTATCGTTCATCAATATCACAAGCAATCAAAAACTAATCATATCTAAAGGAAGAGAACGCAGTTTTATTCAGTGTCTACAGATCTTTGATTCACCCAGTCATCCTTGATTTACAAAATCCTGAAATATTTTTTGAAAGTCTAAGGTACTCAGCTACTTAGTAGTAAAGTTTTCAACAGGAGGAAACTGAAAATGTCAGGTTGATGTATGTCTGTACTTGTCATTTAGTATTAAGGGATTTTTAAGTGTATATGATGTTTCAGACTACATAGAAGTTATTGAAATGAGTGGATATTCAGTAACTTTGAAACTCAGGGTACTTCCTAAGATTTCTTAAGTGCATGAGATTCCTAGCCCTGGTTTGTTTTTTGTTGTTTGGGTTTTTTAAATCACAGTATTTGAGTTTAGGCTTTTGTTTTGTATGGTTTTGGGGTTATACAGTTTGTTTTATTTTGAAGCAGCTCATATATACCTTGAGATACTGAATGGATGCATTGTAACAAAATACTATATTACTGCTTAAATGTTGCTTATATCTGCCTCTAACAATGGCAATAGCCAAAATTCCAGCCAGTTCTCTCCATCTTGTACTTGTAACAAACTTGAATTTGTGAAAAAATGCTGTGTCCATTCATAATGAAAAAAAAAAAAAAAAAAAAAAGAGACCAACAAAAACCAAACCCAAACCTGACGAAATAGTGAGCTACTGGAAAAATCGTGTTTAACCATTAGTTCATGTCAACTGGTAACGACAAGAGGAGTTCTATTAAGGAGTCATGGAATACCTGATATTCAGAACATATCATCAGTTTGATCTTTAGACATGTACACACAGAGCTGCTGAAATATAAAAAGATATTCCTTCAAGAAGCCTTTTGACGTACCTTTAGTCTAACATAATTCAGTGGATTTGCTGACTTTTGAACTTTAGCCTTCAGGTATAGTTACTCATTTTGGGGAACAAAGTCAGTCACAGAGATGATAAGACATTGTTTATCTTTAACAGAGTGAGTCCTTCTGACACTACTGCAAACATCCTTTCTTGCTTCCAAAACATTGCTTTGATTCTTAATTAGCCTTTCCACAGCTATTGTATCTGTATTCTTGTGAGCTTTGTGTAGCTTCAGTGTACTAACACGCAGTGTTTGATTAGGGTGTCAACTTGTACATTTCTCTCCTTTTCTGATATATGTCAGTTAGCTGTTCACAGAATAAAGATTCCACTGTGAAACACTCTACCAAAATCCTAGAGATGTTTTTAAGGCAGAAAATAACCATATTTATTGTGAAACCATTGACATTCTCAACTCAATCATGACCACAAATATCCAATTTGCTTTTTTCTTTACAACATACACACTCCTTTGCAGCTAAAATGAAGCAAGCTGTAAATGATGTATGTAATAAAACACAGAACTCTGGTAGAAAAATAGTTTTGGAGAACAAAAAATCAACTGATTACTACCATCCCTTAAAAAGGAAAAAAAAAAAATCACAGAATCACAAAATCACAGAATCACAAAACTGTAGGGGTTGGAAGGGACCTCTGGAGATCATCTAGTCCAATCCCCCTGCTAAAGCAGCTTCACCCAGAGCAGATTGCACAGGAAAGCATCCAGGTGGGTTTTGAACATCTCCAGAGATGGAGATTCCACAACCTCTCTGGGCAGCCTGTCCCAGTGCTCTGTCACCCTCACAGTAAAGAAGTTCTGCCTTAGGTTTGTATGGAACTTTCGGGGTTCCAGTTTTTGCCCATTGCCCCTTGTCCTGTCACTGGGCACCACTGAAAAGAGCCCGACCCTACACTTCAGGTATTTATAGACTTTGACAAGATCCCCTCTCAGACTTCTCCAGGCTGAAGAGTCCGAGCTCTCACAGCCTTTCCTCATATGGGAGATGCTCCAGG